>NC_066583.1:634444169-634588969 GCF_024323335.1 Lathyrus oleraceus
CTTCGAACCTAGAAGTCGATGTTTCTTTCGAAATTAAAAACCTTAATTTTAACCAGGGGCATGGTAGTTTGTTCAGTTAATTTGACTTTGCATTCAATTTGCAAGAGAAAACATCCCACTTGAGGATCAATCACATGTTATTCTTTGCACACATCATGAAGTGTCAAAGAAGTCATGAAAAGCCAAAAGTTGTAGTGGTTATTCCTCAATGACCAATAACATGGCAGTCACATTCTTTCAATAAAGAAGAGAAAAACTCGTTAAGTCGAATACCACAAAAGACGAATTAGGGAAAATTATGGATAAAAAAAGCAAAAACAAGAGGTCATCAAACCCTCGAAGAAAAGTGAGATTAGGTGATCACCCTGTCAAGAGTAAAATGGTCACCAAGATTCTAAATAAAAACAAAAGAGAAAACAAAATAAGGTGATTGTCATTTCAAGAAAATATCATCTTGAATCTTCACCATCACACCTTCGAACGTTCTTGGAAGTTGAGTGCATATGTCAATTAACTGAACGTAAGACTGTAGATCATCAAGAATGATGGGTGGGTAAAAATTAAATTTTGAGTCTTATATCCTTTGTTTCAAAAATCGTGAAACATGCCACATTACAACCCTTAATATACCTAATTGAAGCAAGATTTATTTTGAAAGCATATTATAGCAAGGTTGCATTGACCTTACTCCAAACAATCTTTGCTAATCATTTGTATGGATCTTACCACCTTGCACGGTGAACGGCTAGATCAACATTGTGTTTTGATCATTTGACTTGTTCGCTGTATATGACCATCATTTCAATAATGATCGATTTCAAAATTTTGCATAAGAATTGCATTAAAGTTACCATTTATGAATGAACAATTTTATCTCCAAGTTAGCAGTTAGCATCAAAGGAATCCCAATAATGCATAGACAATCAGTTGAGTAACTTGATCAGTTGAAAGAAGTCCATTTAGTGGCAAATCACTTTGAGCAATGGTCAAATTCGATCCAACCACCCCAAGAGTCAGTTAGGCAAAATAGAAAATCGCATCAAGACTCATACTAAGGGTGAGCTACCACAAAGAGCTAGTAGGACCAAACCCCCAGAAGGGCGTTCAATCAGAAGCCTACCATTCCAAGAATTGGATCATCAGAGGTAGAATGCTACAAGATTCAACATTGGGGCAAGCCATCTCAACAGGGACGGAGGCAGAAATTTTAAATTGTGGGGGCATCATATTAATTCATGAATTTGTAGAATAATATATTTTTTAAAAGAATATATATATATATATATATATATATATATATATATATATATATATATATATATATATATATATATATATATATATATATATATATAATGAGATTTATCTTTAGAAGATATTTAATAATTTTTCAATCTAATTATCAACAAAAATATTTATATATCTATCTACATAAATTTTTAAGGTCTGAGTCTCACATATGACTTATTATAAGCTTTTTTATGTCTGATTTAACATTTTTAAAAGTTTGACATAATCTTAAAATTTATTTAAAAGTCCGTTTCACGTTAAAAATTTCAAATAGTCAATTTAAATCTTTTTTTTCATAGACCACAAGGTCTTTCATAAATTATTTAGCCTATTTTATTAAAAATATACATATATAAACGAATCTATAAAACGTCATATATTTTTTTAATAGCTTAATCATAATTTATTTAATTAGATATGCTTTTAAAAAACTCTAAGTTTTATTTTTTTATTAAATAAATAAGATTTTGCGAGACTTAAATAGGTTATGCTATAGACCATCGGCCTATCTGTTTATTATATATATAATTAATTAATTATAATATAATTAGTTGTCTGCAATATTTCTTTTATGATATCTTATAGTTAAAATAAAATAAAAATGAAATAAACTTTATTTGTTTTAAAGTTTTAATGATTTTTTAATATTAAATATAAAATTAATTTGAGTATATTTTAGTTAAATATATTTTGATTTTAAAATTAATTTTCAAATTAAAAAATTCACAATAATCTTGAACGGACCCTAAAGAATTATTCAAATAATATATACATAATAAAGATATTCTTTCAATTAATTGATGGATTATATTATTTTAAATAAATATTTTTATTTTATATATATATATATATATATATATATATATATATATATATATATATATATATATATATATATATATATATATATATATATATATATATATATATATATATATATATATAAAATAGAATTTAAATTTTTTCTTAAAATTTTAGAATATTGTCATACATACCTCCAGACCCTAAATAATTATTTACATATAATTTCTAATAGCATGAATATTCTTTAATTAATTGAAGGATTATATTATTTTAAATAAATAAAGTATAATAAAATTTTAATTTTTTTTTTAAATTAGTGGGGGCACATGCCCCCATATGTTCATACATACCTCCGTCCCTGCATCTCAAGGTCAGTTCATGGAAAGTTGTTTCCAAACTTCTTTCAAGGTGAACATCTTCAAAAACCCAACAGAAGGTGCAAGATGAGCCACAGAGCGACATGTATTATCCTTTCTTTCAAACTACTCAAATAACTTTGTCAAACATCAACAACCGTTGAGTTCAAGACGGGTGTCAGTGAATCATCCTATCGCCCCATCCAATAACCCCTTTCCTTTTGAAAAAGAAGCTTTGTTGCAAAAGACCTTTCATCCAGTACCCACACATGGGCGTCTTTGGAAACCTTAGAGTCACTGCATAAATCATTCTCTTACATTAATCATGCCGCTTTATTATAACATCAAGCCATGTATTTGATTGCATTAATCGGGTGTAGCCCCATATCATGAAATATCAAGCAATAAAAGCCCAATCTTGTTTGGTACCTCACAAAGGTCCAACCGTTAGTGGCGTAGCCCAAAATCAACATACTACATGTATTGATCATTCATATATCATAGATCATGCAAATCTCGAAATGTATTGCATACTTATCTAAAAAAGACTTGTTGATAATCTAGGCATCATTGTATGTTGATGACAATTTGTCCGGTTGACGATTTAGGCATCAACCTCATGTTGACAATGATCTGTCCAGTTGACGATCTAGGCATCAAAACTTGTGTTGGTGATGACCTGTTTTTGTTTTCAATCCATTTTGCATATCATGAATGCATATATCATTCCTAAGAGAAAAACTCATAAATCATGCATAGCCGAAGTGCACTTCGCACTCATTTGCATTAACCCTCGGTCTCTTTCGTTGATCATATATCCCTTGACCTCAGAGTCAAATTTATTTTTAGCGCCCTTAAACCCTACTCTAGTTTTGTTATCATAAACTCTAGTCTTGTTCTTGGAAACCACCATTAGAAGCCGATATTATATTATTGATGCCTTCGGTCAAAGTTCAGTCTTGTTCCTGGAACCTTCCGTTAGAAGTCAGAATTATTTTACTGATGCCTTCGATCCAAAGTCAAGTTTTATTCTTGGCACCTTCAGTTAGAAGCAAATATATATTACTGATGCCTTCAGTCTAAAGCCTAGTCTGTCTCTGGTAGCTTCCGTTAGAAGCTGATTTATATTACTGATGCCTATGGGTAAAAGTCCAGCTTTGGATGACACATTCAGGGTTTGTACTTTGTCTATTTTGATGCTTCCTAGAAAGTTTTTGTTTTGACTCTTTCATTGAAAGGAAATCCCCATAAGATTGGATAATCTTTCTCATTCAAGAAAACTCAAAAAAATTGTTTGGATTGATTCATGTAGAATAGTCTCCAAAGCTTTGTGCTGATGATCTTCTTGTCAGAGGACTCCCCAACTATTTTATTCTTATCTTGGATGAATTTCTTGTGAGAAATCTCCAAAACCCTCATATATATTCCCCAGTATCTTGTCTCCAGCAATTTTGTCATCCTTGATGAGTCTTCACCCATTGTCCCTTTCATTACTTGTGGATCATCATTACCATATATTTCCATTATTTCCCACAGGTCCATCTTTCATTCTTCATCCATCATAAAACATCTTGCTAGAGTTCATCTTCATACCATATCATATCCCTAGCAAACCAAAACAAAAAGAGTTGTTCATGCATTAATAACATAACATATTATTTCATTTCATCAAGGGACAAAATTTTGGTACTTTAGCATTTAACTATCTCCCACTACGATCATATTAAGAATGACCTTCTTCATATTCTCTAGTTGAAGATGTTCAAATAGGGGCAACTTTCATATCCCAATTGCACCCCTCTTTCAATAACCAATACATACATCATGACATTTCATCATATGCATAGTATAACATGTATTTTATGCCGCATAATGCCTAAAATATCAACTAGAATAAAATTTCGGATTTACAGACAGTCTGATTGAATAAACTTGCAAATGTACGTGAAATAAAATGGCGGAAAATTTTGAAATTGAGCTCGCAGACATCAATATTATTAATCTACGATCTGCGTAGTTTAACCTAGCATGCTCGATTTAATATTTTGACTATTTTTTTAGTCAAATTTCGATCGGCCCGAGCCTTTTTAATCGAGTATTTTTTATTTCAAAAATTGATCAAAATCTATATGTTTCTAAGAAGTTTATTTCAAACTGATCATTTTAGTGCATTCAGTTTATTTTTATGAGCACTTTCAATTTTTATTCATTTTTCAGAGCACTTTCAGACTTTCGGCCTTACTCTCACGTTTTGAAAAAGGAGTCATCAATAACCCTCTCTCAATTGGACACGTAGAAAAACTTCTCCCTCAACTGCATCTTCTTCCTCTGTTCTGAGAACCTCTTCTCTCACTCTCACAACTAACAATCCATTAAAACCCTCTTTTGTTCACACTTCAAAAACTCTTGCTGGAAACCATCGTCCATAAACTCATTCCATAATTAACCACCCTTCACTTGCAATTTCCACCACCGTTCGCTACTTATTCACACAACAACCTTAAAGCTACCCTCCGACCTTCGTAAGACTGCACCACCCTCATCGCCTCACACAACCATGAAAACCACCTTACCACGACTCATCCTATCTCACTCACCAAATCGCTACCCTTAAACAACACCAACATCCCCCGTCTTCAAACAACCTTCTCCCGCCTTCACGTCTCCAACAAAAACTGACGGAAACTACTCTCTCCGTCGCGGAATCATCTCTTCAAATAAACAAATTCCTCAATCCGCAGAATCTAAATTACTTTTTAGAGTCGATTAACAACGGAACTAGCCCCAATCCGAGTCCATGACACAATAATAGATGGAAACACAAAGATGAAGGATTGGATAGTCGAAGTCGAAGTCAACGGAATCGAGACAACCATTACAATGTAGGAACTCATGCAAGCTTTGCAGATCGTTATTCCAAAGCTTCAAAGGTTTGAAATCTTTGATCCCTGCAGTGTTAAGCTCAATGTCGTCAAGACCGATAGCATACTTTCTGGTGGATTTGGTGTTTATGTGAAACCCTTATCTATGGTGGTAGCCAAGTGACAGAGGAGTGTTTCTTCGTATAAAGAGTAGTTGTTAGGCGTCTTGACTTGATATCAAGCAACAACAAAAGTTGCATCAACCTTACACTCTCCACTAATTTCGTCACAGCTTCGACATCAACTCACAACATCATTAACAGTTCGAGTCATTTACCTTTGTGGTGTCCACTGTTATTTTTACATTTGATTTGTGATTTCGGGTCAGTTTTGCTGATAATGCGTGAACTTTATTTGGGTGTTGTAATTTCCTGTTTTGATATTCTCTCTATGTAAATTTATGTGTTGTGGTGTTGCTGGTTATTTTTTCTTTCATTGTGTTAATCAGACTCAATTTGCGGGATCAACATTATTTATATGTGGTTATGTCGTTGGTTGTTCTTTCTATAGACTAATATGACATTGTTGTCGTGTTCATGAGTGACTTTCGTTTGGTTGTTGTACTATTCTATTTGGGTTTATCTTCATTGTAAATATAACTTTGTGTTATTATTGGATTTTGTTTAATTTCATTATGTTAGGTCAGATTTTGATTCGTGGATTCGACATATATATATTGTTATGCCGCCAAAATTTCATTTCAATATATTGATTTTATTTCGTCGTGTTATGATCCTTACGTACGACACTACAATTATGTTGTCGCTATGTACAAATCGGCTTTGAGCATATTGTGGTTAATTCGATTCGATAATTTCATACTAGATCTTGTTGCTTTTTTTTTTTTTAATTTAATTAATTAATTAAACTTTTGTTTGAATTAGATAATTTTGGTAATCAATTTTAATTAACTTGACTATTTGATTATATCAATTTTTAATCAAATAATTTTGATAATTAATCAATTTAACCAAATTTCAATTAATTGATTTTAATAATTAAAAATTTATCGACTTATGACACCAACATTTCAAAAATCGACAATATCGTTTCAATAATCATTTTTGAACCATCAATTCGATCTTATTCATAGTTACTTCGACTTCAAACCATTTTCATAAGCAAAAACCTTGGTCCAGCGTCAAGTGACATTTTCAAACTCGATTAAATCAATCCAATACAATTCAAATATTTTTCTAATTAAAACGTAATATTAAAACTTTTTTCTTAACAAACACGAAAGAAGAGGACCGTTGGAGTCTAGCATTCCGATGGAACCCTCGAATGATTGGTCCTATTGTAATTGTATCTCTGTGTGTCTAATATGATCACACATGGTGTATATTTATATGCAAATAGGGAATATACAATAGGAAATAATATCAATTATAGTTATGACTAATTGAATATCAATCAATACTAATTGATTGATAACATATTCTTAACACTCCCCCTCAAGCCGGATCGTATATATTGTATGATCCGAGCTTGTTACAAATATAATTCACTCGAGAACCCTTGAGAGACTTGGTAAACATATCAGCCAATTGATCTTCAGATTTGACAAATTCCGTGGTTATTTCTCCCGACAGTACCTTGTCTCTTACATAGTGACAATCTATTTCTATATGCTTGGTCCGTTCATGGAAAACCGGATTGGACGCAATGTGGAGTGCCGCTTGATTGTCGCATATGAGTTTTGTGTTCTGAAGGTCACCGAACCTAAGTTCTGAGAGCAAATTCTTAAGCCAAGCAAGTTCTTTTGAGGCTGCTGCCATAGCCCGATATTCAGCTTCAGCACTAGATAATGCAACTGTGTTTTGTTTCTTGCTTCTCCATGAGATCATATTTCCTCCAATAAGAACACAATATCCAGAAGTGGATCTCCTATCCGACGGTGATCCTGCCCAATCTGCATCTGAGTAACAAGTGATTTTAGCATCACCCTTATCTTCATATAATAGGCCTTTTCCTGGTGCATTCTTTATATATCTGAGAATCCGAATAACGGCATTCCAATGAGTATCACAAGGAGCATTAAGGAATTGACTCACAATACTCACTGCAAAAGTAATATCCGGTCTGGTGACGGTAAGATAATTGAGTCTACCCACTAAACGTCGATATCTTCCCGGGTCTTTCAACAACTCCCCCTGACCCGGAAGAAGCTTGACATTGGGATCCATAGGAGTATCAATCGGACGACAGTCAAGCATACCAGTTTCAGTTAGGATGTCTAATGCATACTTACGTTGGTTAATTGCAATGCCTGATGAGGACTGTGCAACCTCAATACCTAAGAAGTATCTGAGTGGACCCAAATCTTTTGTCTGAAAGTTTTTGAAAAGATGAGTTTTGAGTCGCTGAATACCGTCTGTATCGTCTCCAGTGATAACAATGTCATCAACATAAACCACAAGAAAGATGTGTTGTCCGTTGGAAGAGTGAAGGAAGAAAACAGAATGATCTGCTTCACATCTAGTCATACCAAACTGTATCAAGGCAGAGCTGAAGCGACCAAACCAAGCACGTGGAGATTGTTTTAGCCCATAAAGAGATCGATTGAGCCGACAAACAAATCTTGAATTACCAGGAATAGTAAAACCTGGAGGTTGATCCATATACACTTCCTCCTCCAATTCTCCGTGTAAGAATGCATTTTTAATATCTAACTGATGAAGCGACCAATGATTAATAGCAGCCAATGCAAGGAAGAGACGGACTGAACTAATCTTGGCCACTGGAGAAAAGGTGTCACCATAATCAAGGCCAAATATTTGTGTGTATCCCTTGGCTACCAAACGAGCTTTAAAACGATCAATCTGACCATCTGGTCCAATTTTCACTGTATAAACCCATCGACAGCCCACTGTAGTTTTGTCTGGAGGTAAAGGAACAATGTCCCAAGTGTTATTTGAATGCAATGCAGTCATTTCTTCCACCATCGCCTGACGCCAATTGGGATCAGTCATAGCTTCACCTGTAGACTTAGGAATAGACACAGAATCCAAAGCAGACACAAAAGAAACATAGGAAGTAGATAGACGGTCATAATTTAAAGCACAAACATATTTAGGATTTGGATTATGAGATCGAATACCTTTTCGTAATGCTATTGGAAGGTCAAGTTCAGGTGACGTAGCTGGAGGAACAATTGGAGTAGGAGATGGTGCTGGTGGATCAATATCATCTCTAACTGCCGATGGACGCGTTGTGCGTCGCTGATATACCTGCAAAGGAGGTTTAATGGGTGTGGGGATGACAGAAGGGATATCTTGATCATCTAAATTACAAATCTCCTGGGAGGACGAAGAGGCAGAGAAAAAAGGAGAACCTTCAAAAAATGTTACATCGGAAGAGACAATATACCGTTGAAGTTGAGGACAAAAACAACGATATCCCTTTTGTATACGTGAGTAGCCTAGAAAAATACATTTGAGAGATTTAGCGGAAAGTTTGTCTTTACCTGGATTAAGATCATGAACAAAGCATGTGCAACCAAACACACGAAGGGGAATGGGGTAGAGATCGTGTTCCGGATTCAAGATAGAGTATGGAATCTGATCTTGAAGGACCGAGGAAGGCATTCGGTTGATAAGGTGACATGCGGTGAGGAGAGCATCACCCCAAAAACGAGAGGGTACATTGTGGTGAAGAAGAAGAGTCCGTGCAGTTTCAACTAAATGACGATTCTTCCGTTCAGCAACACCGTTCTGTTGTGGTGTATGAGCACATGATGATTGGTGAATAATTCCCTGTAATGTTAAAAAAGATTGAAACTGGGATGACATATATTCACGAGCATTATCTGTGCGTAAAATTTTAATGGTAGTATTAAACTGATTTTTAATTTCAGCATAAAACTCTTGGAATATACGGAAAACATCTGAACGATTTTTCATTAGAAATAACCAAGTGCATCGTGAGTAATCGTCGATGAACGTTACAAAGTAATAGTATCCTAAAGTAGACTTCACACGACTAGGACCCCAAATATCAGAGTGAACTAAAGCAAAAGGTGATGCAACACTTTTATTTACTCGTTGACAATAAGTACTACGAGTATGTTTGCCTAATTGACAGGACTGACACTCAAAAGAAGAAAGCTTAGAAAGACTAGGAACTAAAAGACGCATTTTATTTTGACTAGGGTGACCCAAACGTTGATGTGTGAGTTCTTGAGAAGCAATAGAAGCACAGGCCACCGGTGGAGAAAGATGATATAATCCTCCAGCTTCACTCCCTGCTCCAATCGTCCGTCCTGTACGTCGATCCTGGATATGAACAGAATTAGCATTAAAAAGAACTGAACAATCAAGAGTACGAATAAGCTTGTGAACAGATATTAGATTAAAGGGACAACCAGGAATGTAAAGGACAGACTCTAAAGACAAGTTTGGAAGTGGATGTGCCTGACCAAGGCCTTGAACTTTGGCTTTAGAACCATCCGCCACAGTGACAGAAGGCAAAGAATCAGAATAAGACAAATGAGATAAAAGAGATTTATTACCAGTCATATGATCAGATGCCCTAGAGTCAAGGACCCAAGGACCAAGTGAAGATGTAGAGACAAAAGCTACAGGATTACCCGACTGAGCAACAGCGGCAGATGATGATTGTTGATGGGCTGCTTTGTATTGGAGGAAATCATTGTAATCAGCGGCGGGAATAGTGACATCTTTAGTGATATCCGGTTGAGCAACAGCAGCGATCCGTGGTTGTCGTTGTTGTTCTCTTGCCTTTGTACGACAATCGGCTTCAATGTGACCGTAACGATTGCAATAGTTACAACGAATACTTTGACGTCCACCTCGTCCACCGGTTCGTCCACCACGACCGTGATAGTGGGAAGCAAGAGCAGATGATTCAGTGGGAGAGGAAGTAGGGACCGGTCCAAAAGCATGAGGTGTAGCCAAGCGTAACAATTGTTCACTAATTGCTTCATAGTTAGGAACGTTGGTACCTGATAAAATCTGATTCCGAACGGAATCAAGTTCAGATGGCAGTCCAGCAAGTGCCATGACCATGAAATACTTACTTTGTTGTTCAGCATAAGTTGTTGCATCTTTTGTAAAGGGCATTAAGGTTGTGAAATTTGCCTTTAACGCGTCAAGCTGAGTCAGATAGCCTTGCATATCCATATTCTCCAATTTCAAAGAGCGGAGTTTGGTGATGACACTGTAAAGATTATGGACATCATTTGAGAAGACTTTCTTGGCCTTTTCCCAAACCTCGTAGCAAGTGGTATAGGCTTGGTACTGTGCTTGGAGATTAGTTGCTATGGAAAACCATAACACAGTGCATAGAGAAGCATCGGTTTGTTTCCACTTATCGCGTTTGGCGGCGAGAATAGTATCGGCTTTTGTAGTTAAGTGATCCTCATATCCCTGACCGTGAAACCACATCTTGACAGCACCAGCCCATATGTTGTAGTTGGCTGTTCCGGTCAGTTTCTCACACGGAATAAGTGGAATTTTAGTGAACATGATGGAATCGGTATCTCCCATGATATTTGATGGCTTGGAACGAAAAACCGAGAGCAGATCTGGAAAAACGGCGACGGCTGGGGGCAGCGGATGCGCGGCTGATTGTCCGGCGCGTGAGATTCACGTGCGATGAAGGAGAGACGTGTGCGGATGCGTGCGGCGGCGGAAGGCAGTGAATCTGGCCGATCTGTAGGAGACGATTCCGGCGTATAGGAATCTCGCCGAAAAGTCGACAGGAGCGGCGGAGACGGCGGCGGCGCTGTGGGTGGCCGGAAAGAAAAAGAGAAAAAAAAATTATTTTTATTTTGTGGAAGACAGTAGGTCAACCAGCTCTAGATACCATATTGTAATTGTATCTCTGTGTGTCTAATATGATCACACATGGTGTATATTTATATGCAAATAGGGAATATACAATAGGAAATAATATCAATTATAGTTATGACTAATTGAATATCAATCAATACTAATTGATTGATAACATATTCTTAACAGGTCCCGAGGAACACGTTTTGGGTTAGTCATTCGTTCATTCTTTCTCTCTTAAAACACTTAATAAACTTGGACAAAAAAAGGACCATTGGAGTCTAGCATTCCGATGGAACCCTTGAACAATCGATTTCAAGGCTTACATCTTGTTTTTATTGAGTGTTCATTGTCCATTAAACAAAATTTCCTAAATACCTTGAATGAAAAAGATCTGTTGAAATCTAGCATTCCGGTGGAATCCCGAATGATTGGTCCCGAAGCTTATATCTTGTTCTCATCCACGCTCGTCATTCACTTATAAAACATTCAATAAATCGAACTCTTTTTTTCGCCGTCGTGCGATCTTCAAAACATTTTCCAAACAAAAGATATTTCGTCTCGAGACAATGCAAAATAGAGCTTCTTCTACATTCGTGTGAGTTGAGATAAGTGATGGTTTCCCGTGAATGTTGATATGTAGAAATCCATTCAATATGATGCAAACTCCCGCTCCTCACCTTTTTTAGGTAGCAAGCAATGTTTTTCCGTTGATTGAGACAAAATAGTTTCCTCTAAAATTGATCAAGAAACAAACATTTTTCTACGCCGAACTACGTAGCCTTTAGTTCTCCAATGTACCTGGAGATACATAGGAGCAAGACCCGCAATCTTGTCCAGCACATTAATAAAAACCTTTTTGCGACCCCTTTTCTTTTCCTCTTACACTTTTCATTATTCAAAGAAAATAAATAACATTAGCTAACATTCAATCACAAGTTTAACTAAAAGATTCCCATTGAGTACAACAAACGTGAGGAGTGTTAATATCTTTCCCTTGCGTAATCGACTCCCGAACCCAAATATGGTTGCGACGATCATGTTCTTTTCAAATGTTTTATCGATATTTTCTTATTCCTTCATTGGAATAAATAAAGTTTGGTGGAAACTATGTTCAAACACATTTTCCGCGAGCGTGCGATGCACTTCGTGAAGGATCATATTTTTTGAGGTACGACAGGTGGCAACTCTGTTTGAACACATTTTCCGCGAGCGTGCAATGCGTTTCACAAAGGATCATATTTTTCGAGATACGACAAAACCAATTAACATAGTTTAACACAAATAGACATGTAAAACAACAAGATTATCATACATCAACATCAATTTCATACATATAGCAAAAATTCACAAAACTTAATTTCCATTTCATGGTGACATGAGCACTCCATGTATGAGCACTCTATAAATGAGCTTTTAGAAATATGAGTGTCATGAATGTGTAAGAACTTAACTTATTTTAGCATAATGTAATAACGGAGTTCATATTTTATCAGAACACTTTGTTCTCGTGAAATTCTCTAACGAAATCTATAACATCTTATTTGAAGAAGCCGGATCCCTTAACAAAGTTAAAATTAAACTCATTATGACTTGAACTTCATTATGACTTTCATCACTTATTCTTCGTAAAACAATATCACCGGATCTTATTATAAATTAAGTGTAACAAATTTAAACTTGATCTATCTAATTCGATATCAAAAAATTTACTTGTGAAATCATTCTTCACTTTTCCTTTTATTGCATCTACACCCTTCACCCACCCATCTCCCTTTTTCAACACAATCATTTGATTTTTCCTTCATCGTACCTGCAAACATGAATAGAATTTTTTTTGTGTTAAAATCTCCTTTCATAACATTTTTTTTCTTGACTTTTGTCTTCCTAAACTCTCTTTTAGCCCATAAATTTTACCAAAAATTCTCCTCCACCTCAATTTTTTATTACCACCTACCAAGAGATCTTCTTTGTATATCATACCATCATTCTCATTTATCTCTTTGACACAATCCTCAATAGGTAAATTAATTCATCAAAACATTTATTCATTCCACCATCGCAACCTTTACTTCAACAATTTCAACTTTTATATTATTAATACATAGGCCATCATGATGTGAACTTAAAAGGACTTCCAACAAAAGAATTCTGTGTTATCTTCACCAATTATTGAACTTTAATGGATTTGGCTTTTATTAGCTACCATACATTCAACCATATATGAAAATGATCCTAAATATCAATATCTCCCACCTATTGATATGAGACATTCCACTCTTTTATTATACCAGACAAGACAAGAGAAACCTATCAAGTTTACTCACAACACTTCCGTTAAGTTAGAATCACATGAGTTTTTTACCCATCAAAGGAACAACAATAATGCCATTTTCTCCACAAACTCTAAAGAATCACTTATTTGAATGTCCTTAATCTATTATTCATATATATCATATGTGAATTTCATTAAAAAAGTCTAGTTGAAATATCCTCATAAAAATCACTTTTCTTTCTCTAATTTTGAACAACATCAAAATTTGGTATTAGGTGGGTGATGAACGATTAATATCCTTTATCATGATGTGTTTTATATTTTTTATTTTTTTATCTCTCATGTAACAAAAAATGATAAGAAAATATTATCAATGAATATAATTGACTAAAATAATTAAAAAAAATTGCAAGAATCAAAATCTTAAATCACTTTTAAAATAGGAGACATGGACATATACATTTGATTTCAAACTTGGATTTTGAAACAAGCTCTGTATGAAGTTGTATAGGATATTGCTCAGACTAATATTTGTCTGAATATTAGAGATGTGTGGGATGGTAAAATTTGTAATGCCTAAACTTTACATACTTTATTACCTTATAATATTATAACATTCATTCAAAGGATAGTTCCATGTTTTGTTGACTCCTTGAAAGATATGTGTTTGGAATTGTAGTCTGAATGGTTAATATACAGCGAAAAATGATTAGGCCAACCTTACTACTATGCAAATGAACTAGAGGCTATTAAAGATTTCAGGTATAAAAATTTAACCATATATATCTACAACGCACCATTCGTGATGAAAATGTTTTTACAAATACTCTTGCAAAGATAAGTGCTATTAATTTAAATCATTTGATTATATTTTAAAACCCTCTCTAATTTGTCATCGGCTTTATTAATTGATACTTTTTTGTATCCTTTATAAGAACAAAATCATTTTTTTTTATTTCTCATGTAAAATTGAACCTTTGAGTAAATCTTTCTCTAGCATATGTATATGTTGATGTTTGTAAATTTTTTTGAGTAACCATCTTTTTCAATTAATTTTCTAAAATAACTATTATTTCAAATGAAGTACAAAATTAACCACGTTTCAAACAAAAAAAAATTGTTGGCAAGAGGAGTAGTCACTATGAATGTCGCATGCATTCATTTATTGTATATAGGCTCCATGCATGTTGGTGCATGCTTATTGGATGTGCCACTTCATATGGAGCATGTGTCACATGCAGTGACTACGACATTGTTTAGGGTTTTCTATTTATACCTCATCCCCAACCTATCATTTTTCTCCGATCTTCATCCCCCCATCATTTTTCACCCATTTTTTAAGTTTATCCTTCATTTTTTCTTAAAAATATTATCTTATATATCACCTTATATAACCAAGAGAAATGTCGATTTGATTTATTCAGTAGTAAAGTCTTTAATGAAGATCGGACTCTAGAACACAGAGACGTTCGAGCATCTTCAAAGGAGCTTGATTCGTTGGTTAGATGGAGACATTGCAGATGGTGAAAAGATCAGAAGAATTCAAAGGTTTGTTACGGTGTACAACGATAATGAAGAAAGTCGTTTTGGGGACTCAATTAAAACTGAAAGAGATTGTCGTATTATGATGCATAACAGTGAGGAAATTGTCCTGATGGTTGTAATCCAATATATATGTTGTTTAGTCATTGTATTTGTTTTTATTGTTGTTAAGTTGTTGTTTAAATTATTGTTTAGTTGTTACTTAAGTTGTTGTAACTGAATGTTGTGATATTCATGAAATGAACATTGTTTTCAATATCAAATGAAATGGTTACATATCAAATTATCTTGTGGTGCTCGCTCCAACATTAGGATGGTTTGTACGATTATGTTTGGGCTGACGATATGACCTACATAATCTCACCATTTTGTTCGACGTATCCATTTTTGTTCGAATACGCGTGCTCTTAGGATGACCTTTTTTCTTTCTTTGCATATTTTTGTTGTGCCAAACTATCTCTCCTTGATATGCAGACCAATAATCCTCATTTGCTACCGCCAGAAAGCTATTATTGTACACATTGCATAGGTTTATAACTTTGTAAACAAGTGATAGTAAGTTGAAGGGTCCTTCCAAGCCTTTGAACATGCCGTTATGACATAGGAGCAAGGCATATAGAAGGGTTGGAACTTTCTGTAATCGCGCCAACCTCTATCTAGTTATACTCGGTAGCATCCCATTGACCTTTCCTCATTGTGGTCCATTGTCTCATCTACACCGAACCAACCTTTTCTCCAGTCAAACATTGTGACCACATGTGTGTTAGCTTTGGCAGCTTCCTCCTTAATGAATTTCATTGAAATTTCACTGAACAGTTGCCACAATTGTAACACTGAACCCCATTTTGAACGTTTGATCTCAAACAGTGACCCTAACCTAAAGTAGGTTGCTTTGACCAAAACAGTTATCGATAGGTTTCAGATGCCTTTGAAGACATACTTCAATGATTCCACGAGATTTGTTGTCATTTGGCCCCATCGTTGACCATTCTCGAATGCCCTGATCCACTTCTCCAATGAAATATTGTCGATCAATTTTACTTCATCTGCACTTGTCAATCTGATTTTTTCAGGGTAATGTTGAAGGAAGGTTTTGTTAATGCATATCCTGCATTCATAACCTTCTTCCGTAGTGTCTTGTCTTTGATCTCCAACATGAAATTTTAAGTGATGTGTCTAATGAAATAGACATGCGTAGAAGTAGGATCCTGCCAGGCATTATCAAGGATTTTATAAGCACTCTTAATTGTTGGATGTCTATCTGAAATCAAGCATAAGTTAGCTTGAGGAGCAAGGTGTAATCAAAGATTTTTAAGAAAAAAACTCCATCCACCAGCAGTCTCCCCTTCAACCAGAGCGAAGGCGATTGGAAACATATTGTTGTTGTCATCTTGTGTCACTGTCATGAGTAGTATTCATTTATATTTACTGTACAACCATGTTCCATCAATTTGTATAATAGGTTTACAGAAAGAAAAAACTTTGATCCATGGTTCATGAATATGTCATTGCCACTAACAGAAGTCCCGTCTGGGGTATATGTCAAAAAGTTCTCCAAAATGGAAATAATACCCAAAGCGTAATGCTTAAGTGCTACCAGGTATTATGGAAGTTCTTTGTACGAATCCTTCCAATTTCTGAATACTCGTTCAACCGCTTTAGTCTTAGTCATCCATGCCTTACTGAAAATGACTCACGTTTTTCAGTATATAGCTGAAGAATGAAGCTCACCCTAAAACACAAATGTATTGGTTGGGCTTTTTAGTATTTAAATCATAAAACTTGTTGTCAGATTATGGAAATTCTTGGTAAGCTTATTTGGAGCTTATTGCAGTCATAAAATAAACTATGGGTTTCTATATCGATTGATAAATATTTGAAAGAATGAGAACTATTTTTAGTCAAAGCTATTAATGATTCACCTACTAGGAAAGCTATTTTCAAAGTGTTACATATACTAGAGGATGACATCACTTTTAAAATAGGAAAGAAGGACATATACATTTGATTTCGAACTTGGATTTTGAAACAACCTCTATGTGAAGTTGTATAGGATATTACTCAAACTAATATTTGTCTTGAATATTAGAGATGTGTGGAATGGTAGAATTTGTAATACCACAACTTTACATACCTTACTACCTTATAATATTATAACATTCATTTAAAGGATAGTTCCATGTTTTGTTGACTCCTTGAAAGATATGTGTTAGAAAAAATCATGTGTTTTTTCATATTACTTGCATATGGCATAATTGGTCACACATGAGACGAGACGTCTCTATTTTACTACTATACATGATCAATCCAATCAATTCAAGAATCCTATTATAATTTAAAAAATAGGGATAAATATTTTAATTTATACTGAATTTTAAAAAAACTGGTATAAAATTATAGATTTTAAAATAAAATTATTATTTTACACTTTTAAAAAAAATAATTATAAAATAAATTTTGAAAACAAACTATAATTTTACACTTGTTTTTAATAAATATATTTAAAAAATATTTGTTTTAGTAGTTAAAAAAAAACAGGTTCTCCATAATTTGAGGCGCACTATTGTAACATAAGTTGCACCTGCATTAGGCCAACCTTGCTACTATGCAAATGAACTAGAGGCTATTAAAGATTTCATGTATAAAAATTTAACTATATCTCTATATCACACCCTTCGTGATGAAAATGTTTTTACAAATACTCTTGCAAAGATAAGTGCTATTAAATTAAATCATTTGATTATGTTTTAAGACCCTGTCTAATTTTTCATCGGCTTTATTAATTGATACTTTAAATAAAGTATCAAACTAATCATATTTCAAACAATAAAAAATTCGTTGGTAAGAGGAGTAGCCACTCTAAATGGCGCATGCATTCATTTATTGTACATATGTTTCATGCATGTTGGCACATGCTTATTGAATGTGGCGCATGCATGCATCCTCTAGGAGCATGCGCCACATGCAGTGGCGACTGCATTGTTTAGGATTTTCTATTTATACCTCATCCCCTCCCCATCAGTTTTCTCTGATATTCATCCCATCCCCATTATTTTCACTCATCTTCTAAGTCTCTCCTTCATTTTTTTCTTGAAAATGTCGTCTTATATGTTGCCTTATATACACAAGAGAAATATCAATTTGATTTATTCAGCAGTAAAACCTCGGATGAAGATCCGACTCTAGAACATAGAGACGTTCGAGCATTTTCAGAGGAGTTTGATCTGTTGGTTAGATGGAGACATTGTAGACAGTGAAAAGATCACAAGAATTCAAAGGTTTGTTATGGTGTACAACGACAATGGAGAAAATGTTTATGGGACTTAGTTAAAACTAAAAGAGATTGTCGCATTATGATGCATAGTAGTGAGGAAATCGTCCTGATGGTTATAATCGGATAGATATGTTGTTTGGTCATTGTATTTGTTTGTATTGTTATTTAATTGTTGTTTAAATTATTGTTTAGTTGTTATTTAAATTGTGGTAACCGAATGTTGTGATATTTATGAAATGAACGTTGTTTTCAATATCAAATGAAATAGTTACATATAAAATTATCTTGTGGTGCTCGCTCCAACATTGGGATAGTTTGTACTATTTTGTACGTGCTGACGATATAAACTACATAATCTCACCATTTTGTTCATCGTATCCATTTCGGTTCGAATACGCGTGTTGTTAGGACGACCTTTTTTATTTCTTGGCATATTTTCATTGTGTCAAACTATCTCTCCTTGATATGCAGGCCAATAATCCTTTTTTGCTACCACTGGAAAGTTATCGTTGTACACATTGCATAGGTTTATGACTTTGTAAATGACGGATAGTAAGTTGGAAGGGTCTTTTGAATCCTTTGAACATGTCGTTATGACATGAGAGCAAGACATTCAAAAGGGATGGAACTTTCTACAATCGCGCCAACCTCTATCTAGTTCTACTCAGTAGTATCCCTTTGGCCTCCCCTCATTGTGGTTCATTATCTCATCTACATTGAACCAACCTTTTCTCTAGTCAAACATTGTGACCACACGTGTCTTAGCTTTTGCAGCTTCCTCCTTAATGAACTTCACTGAAATTTCACTGAACAACTGCCTTGATTGTAACACTGAAACCTATTTTGAACGTCTGATCTCAAATAGTGACCCTAAACTAAAGTAGGTTGCTCACACCAAAACAGTTATCAGTAGGTTCCGAATGTCTTTGAAGACAGAGTTCAATAATTCCACGAGATTCGTTGTCATTTGGCCCCATTGTTGACCATTGACGAATGCCCTGGTCCACTTCTCCAATGGAATATTGTTGATCCATTTTACCGCATATGCATTTGTCAATCAGATTTCTTCGCGATCGTGTTTGAAGAAAGGTTTTTTTAATGCATATTATGCGTTCACAACCTTCTTCTGTAGCGTCTTGTCTTTGATCTCCCGCATGAAATTTCGAGCGATGTGTCTAATGCAGTAGACTTGCGTAGAAGGAGGATCCTGTAAGGCATTATCAACATTTTTATAAGCACTCTCAATTGATGGATATCTATCTGAAATCAAGCATAAGTTAGCATGAGGAGCAACGTGTAATCGAAGATTTTTAAGAAAAAAAACTCCATCCACCAACAGTCTCCCATTCAACTAGAGAGAAGGCGGTTGGAAAAATGTTATTGTTGCCATCTTGTGTCACTACCATGAGTAGCATTCCTTTATATTTACCATATAACCATGTTTCATCAATTTGTATAATAGTTTTACAGAAAGAAAAACCTTTAATGCATGGTTCATATGCCCAGAAGAATCGGTGGAATATGCCATTGTCACTAACACAAGTCTCATCTGAGGTATATGTTAGCAAGGTCTCCAAAATAGCAACAGTACCCGAATCATAATGATTAAGTGCCACTAGGTATTGTGTAAGTTCTTTGTACGAATCCTTCCAATTTCCGAATACTCGTTCAAACGCCTTAGTCTTAGCTATACATGTCTTCATGTATGGGGGAGTATAAATGTATCGTGTAACGATATGCATGATTATTATACTCATATTCAATGACGAATCCTTGCTAATGACAGACAAAATTTCATCGCATATTAACTGAGAGTTGATTTTGTGATGATCCTGCATCGGATTGGTGATTATTCCAGTGTGCATTGGACTAATAGAACCTATCTCCCAAGAACCACTCCTCTTCCGGTAAGATGTTGTCAGCCGGAACATGTAAAGCACATTACGCCACATGATCTTATACCCTGTAACGTTAGTTTGATTGACAATATAATCAATTGAGATTTCCATGTGATACTTTTTAATAGATCTCACACAGTCTTCTTTTGTGCGGAATTTGTCTCCTAATTTTAAACATCATTTTGTTTGTAGATACGGATTGTAAAATATATCTGACGATGGTTCATATGCACCCAAGTTCAAGTTTATCATGTGTTAATATGGACAATACACCTGACCAGAAAGTGGTGGCTCTTTCTGGTGGTTAATAGTGTCATTGTTCACCATTCTATTAACCAAAAAAACTTCGGTTTGTTCATCGTTGTCAGTTTCGCAAAAAACTTATGACATATCAACGATCTGAGACAAGTGATTTTGTTGTAGTAAAATATATAACTCAATATCGTTGAACCCAAAATGTTCATGATTGAGAAACATATTTTGAACATCTTCATCATCTCGGACCTTTAGCTAAAAAAACTTAACTTGGTTGTCGGTAAAAAAAAATGGATTTTGTAGATGATTAGTGCCACCTGACCACACGGCAACTTCTTTTATATTCTCTCTTTCAAATTTGAAAATTTTGATCTTCTATTTATTGTAAATCGAGTAACGTCGATATTACAAAAATTAAAAATCGGATAAGTCACATTCAAATGTCTCACCATTGATGTGAGCGTTGATCATGTATTGTGGTGAATGCGCCATTTTTGTGAAATGAAAATGTATTTTAGTATACTGATTATGATAATGTAGTGCGAGTTGGTTTTGATACGAAGGAGCGTGCACTTAAATATGGTTTAAATGGAAGTACAAAAAGCAACCCATGCGCTATAGAGTATGGTACATGAACTATTTTCTTCATATATGTGCCATATGCACGACTTGTCCTTTTGTTTGCATGCATGTCATGCTGAGTCTAGCTTCATAGCCTACCACCCTTGTCATGTAACTTTTCATGCATGAGCTTAGGAGGCGCCACTTTGACTGGCGCATGATCATAAAAAGTAACTCATGCGACATTGGGTATGGCATATTAGTTGGAAGGTACACACAAAGTTTCTTCACGTGAATATTATGTCTCATCTATAAATATGGCTATGTTACTCATGATTTCCATCAAACACACTCAACCTAAACTCTTTTTCAACAACAAACACTCAAAATCATTCCAAAAGATAGCTCTATTAACCATGGATGATACACATCGAGGTAAGTTACTATTTTGAATGTATTACAAAAAAATTTGGTAATACTTTTCCTTAATTATTTTCCTTAATTATCTTTTGTTAGGATCCAAAGAGATTTTTGTTGTCATGTACATGAATATGTATCACACGGACTATTGATAGAACCATATTTACGAGCAGGCGGTTTCAGTTATTTACTAACATAGTCTCATACTTTGTTGATTACAAATGTATTCTTGCTTTGGTAGAAAGATGGAGACCTGAGACACACATATTTCACCTTTCGCTCGGTGAATGTACTATCACACTATAGGACATGTACATGTTGTTGGGTCTACCTATCGAAGGTTAGGTTGTTAATGGTAAAGTTAACCAAGATAACGCAATATGCGAAGAATTGTTGGGTGCCTCCTTGTGTGAAGACACATCTACGGGTTAAGTTAGGGGTCAAGGTATTAATATAAAGTATCTTAAAGAACATTATTCAAGTATAATATTAACCGAAGATTTGACTGAGTATAAAAAAATAATTAAAACTTGGTTTTATATTATGATACTATTTGGTAATTTTTTATTTCCTGAAACTACTGGTAATACGATAAATATTATGTATTTGCATTTGTTAAGAAACATAAATAAAATAGGAACATATAGTCGGGGTTCAGCTGTTTTGTCTCATCTATATAGTTCTGTGTGTAAAAATGCACAAAATGGTACTTGTTCGTTTTATTCTTGCGCCTTTTTTCTCCTAGCATGGGGTTGGTCGAGAATGTCGTCACTCGCCCCGTAAAAAAAAAATAGTTTCACATTCCCCTTTGCAACAAAGTAAGTTTCTCTTATTTTTTCCACTTGCTTACTTTATACTACAACTAATGGTAAATAATACTAAGCAACTCATTAGAATCTAAATTTAGTTTTAATATTACCAATTTATAAATCTTCTAATCATGCATTTTTCTTATACCGTTTATCTGGTGGCCGTATCTGGGTCTCAACCATCAGGTTCACTATTGTGGAGATGCACCAGAGTGACCGTGTCAAACTGCAGTTCGGCATGCAGCAACAAATCACAGACCCTCCGACATGTTTGGGACAATAGCATCAATTAAGAGTCGATTCCCAATGGAGTTATTCCGATTGGAGAGAGTTCGCTATGGACATGTGTCGTCAATGAAGGAATCAACATCGGCATATATTAAACGAACCTATCACACAACATGCTAGACCAACTCAAAATTATTTGAATTGGTATAGGTCAATTACAATGCCACCATTTGTGTTTGGCCTGAGGTATTTGATCGGCCCATGTCAACGAGCTTCGTCATCATACGTCCAGTAACAAACCCCAGCCCAATAACCTACCCCACATCATTACCAAACCCAAAAACAATGTTAACCCACCCAAACCCAAATACTAACCTCACAACATCACCATACCAGATACACCTAACCACCAATCAAACATGATTACGAACCCATAAACACTCAATCTCGCGACCAATTCATGTCACACACCCAAACACAAAACCAAAAGCATGACTCATACCACCAACAACCATATGTCATCACCACATTTTACTATATCATGTATGATGCATATGACTCCACCCATTCCCACCATAGCCCCCAACCAATGCCCACCCAAACATCACATTGTCAAAGCACCCAAATATCACATTGCCAAAGCACCCAACCACAACATGCCTTTCAAACACCACAAGAACCATTACTTCGTTTCTAAAACAGTTAAATGTCTCAATTCAACCAATCAGTCCGTCCACACGTAACCCAATCACCACGACCCAACTACGACAACATGAGCATCGAACTTGATTACGGCAACACCTGCTATGACAACGTCGGCTCTTGGGAAGATATGATCGAAGATTTGTTAGAAATGTCAGGACCCTCGCACCAATCACCTTTGCCTCAGGCGAATACTAGGAGATCTCAAACACCTCAGAGAAATCGTGGAAGACCTCGATGGCAAGCGAATGCGTCAAGTTGTGGAACTGAATGGCGTTACGATCGAGCGGGTCATTGATTTGCTATTGTGTTGTTGTGTAATTCAATTTTATCAAATAATATTATAAATTATTTTTAATTTTCTATTTTATTTCAAATTACTTTATTATTACAATGATTAAAAATTTAAAAAAAAAATACTTAAACAATGTGATAGCCACTACATGTGGCGCATACTCCTAGATGCATGTATGCGCCACATGGATTGACTTGTCCAATAAACATTGGTCAACATGTATAATGCTTGTATACAACAAATGCATACATGCGCCATTTAGAATTGTTACTATTTTTTTCAAAAAAGAATTTATTTGAAAGATGGTTAATTTAATATTTCATTTCAAATTAAAGCTATTTTAGAAAATTAATTGATAAAGATGTTATTTAAAAAAATTGTAATAGTGGCATTTTTCTAGAAATATTATATTTGTATCATTTACAATGGAAACATACATCAATTTTTTGTTTTAGTATATTCCTTCAACAAGATATAAACAAATGCACAGTACCCATCTATAATTCCATATATTCATATTATTTACACTTTCCTGAATGAATAAAAAAGAAGAACATGAGTCCCCTACCCACAAAATCGAAACAAAGTGTAACAGAAAAAATGGTTCAAAAAGTGTCTAGCTTTATTTAGCATTATGGCCCACACTGGAGAAAAAGTTTACTGGATTAAATTAGAGGGTAGAGATGAAGCACGTTCCAGTCGCAGCGTCCTTGAAAGTAACGTCACTTTTGGTTGGCCTGTAAGACTCCAAGTGCGCACCACACGCTTTCACATATTCAATGCAACCACTGTATTTCTCCCTAGCTAATAAAGGCACTCTCTCCTACCTTAAATATACTCTTATTCTCTCAGTTCTAAAATAAATATTATAATTCACATATTTACATTGAATAAAAATATATAATAAATAAACAATTTTATCAAAATATTCTAATTATTATTATTAATTTAATAATATAAAAATAATTAATTAGTAATATCAATTGGGGATATAATTGAAAAATTAAAATTATATTAAAAATTAAAAATAACACTTATGTTTCATGTTATGAAAAATAATTTTTACAAAGCCATAATTATTTTGGGACACAAAAAATATACTGAATTAATAAAAGGAATTAAATATGTTTATGTCCTGTTAAATATTTTATATTTTATTTTTAATTCTTCAACAACTTTTTTAAAGAATAATCATTCTAAATTTTCCATACACAATTTCTTAAACAACTTTATGACGGTTTTTATAATTTAATAATGATTTTAGTGATGATTTATTATTTACTCTTGAATTAACGATAAATTTAACGATAATTTTAAGATGAGAGATAAAAAATATGGATCAAAATTTTTAGGAGGATCATTTTTTAAAATAAATAAATAATTATTTTTTTTAAGAATAAAAAAAAGATATTTAAAAAGATTAAAAATATATTTAGTCCTATTAATAATTACTCTATCTAATCTAATTTCAACTATTATCTATTTATAAAACCATTTTATTTTAAAATAAAAAATATTTTTCAATTTTTTAATATTATTATTTTTAAATAATACTATTAAGATCACTTTCAATTTAATATTTCTATTTTTTATTTACAATAGAAATAGATTCATATAAGTAAAAATTAATCAACAAAATTAATATATTTAGTCAATTTGAAAGATATACGTTAAAATATATATATATATATATATATATATATATATATATATATATATTTAAATGAAGCAAATATAAACATTTTAGTCGATATACTACTCTCTTTTTTATTGATAACATTTTTATTACATAATCAACTGAATCATTTATTTTTTATAATTATATCTAAGGAGATAATGTTTAAGGAAAATTACATTCATCTACTTTGAAATTTGTTAAAATTAAACCTGCATTCTCTTTGGTTTTTAAAATTGCACTAATCTCTCATAAGTTTACTAAAAGAGGTGTCATTATCATTTTAATAGACTTTTCATAAGATATTTTTAAAATTGAGGGGTGTAAGTATGATTTAAATAGACTTTAAGCAGACAAGTATAACTTCCCCTAATGTTTACAATGAGCTCATAAATACTTTTCATCCGGATTTTAGATTTGAAAATTTTATCCTATACCCCCAACAATTATCCTTTATTTTTTTAATTTATTTGATTTGATCAAAATATCTTTATATTATATCTATAAAAAAAATTTAAAATTACATAAAATGATTTATGGTCATTCGACAAATGTGATTTTAGGCAATAGTAAAATCGTGATCTAAATAAAATTATCTATTTTTAAAAAATCTTTCTACAAAGTTATTCAATCTGTATTACATGATATTTTCATTTTTGACAATAATTTTTATTCTACTTTTTGACAACGACACTCTCTATTATATCATTGCAATATGAAGAGATAAAAAATATCAAAAATTTATAATAAAATTATTTGATGAATAAAAGAAAAACTATCAAAATATAATGTTGGATAATTTTTATTAAGTTATCTGAAAACATATGTAGGTGAAAATAAATTATTATATGACTTTTTAGATATACAGTGTATGGTGTAGATTTAAAAAAAAATCAATTTCAAAAATAAAAATAAAAATAAATACAAATAATATAATTAAAATATTTTAAGAAAAATATAGGGATGACAGAATAATGGTTGGATATGGGGTAAGGTTTTCATTAGGATTCTGTACAAACATAGCATGCCCAAGCAATGACTAACCCAATTCTAAACGCATCTCACAGAAGTAAAGATGATTTTGAGAAATCAGTTTAGCATTTTTATAACCTTTGAATATTTAAATAAAAATATTTAAAAAGTTCCTTCATTTTGTTCTTTACTTCTTTTTAATGCATTGGAAGTCAATTTTGTGCCCGTCAAAACTCACATTTTTTTTAAAAAATCGTGAAATAAAGAAAAGTAAAAATAATTCCGTATTTTTTTTTAACTTCTAGAATTAAAAAATGTAAAAATATCCTTATTTTTAAACTAGGTATTTTTTTAACCAATAAATTTATTTTATTTATAAAAAAATAATCTTCGATATTCATTGTGTTTTATAACACTCAGCTGTTTTTTGATTCTTAAATTTATACATATTCTTTCTAGAACCTCCATTATCCTTGTTCGTCCACGGTCTTGGTCCCCTTTCGGATACAGACTGTTATCTTGAGTTCCTTACTCTACACTTACTCTCCTTTGAGAATGAGACAAAAGTGTATCGGTAATCTCATCAAGATTAATAGTGTTTTTCCCGCATATAAGAGTTGTCACCAAGTGATCATAAGAACATGGTAACGAGCATAATAATATAATTGCCTTATCTGTGTCACCAATCTTCTCTCCAAACCTCACTAGATTAGTTATTTTGTTGTTGAAGACATAAATATGTTGTTGCAAATCAAATCATTCATGCATCTTTAGACTCTATAATCGCTGCTTCGAGGATAATTTGTTCATTAGTGTGTTTGACATATATTGACTCTTCAATTTGTCTCAAACCTCCTTCAGAGTCGTCACATCCGGGATATGATACATCACCTCACCTGAAACATATAGATGAATCAATCCTTCAACTTTCTCGTTCATCTCTGTCCAATCGGTATTCTTCTATAAACTTTATTGAGCCAACAAATCCTTAACCCTCATTTGTCATTATCCAAAATTATTCGTCTCGTCGAACCTTGTTACTTCAAACTTTGCACCAGGATTAAGCGTCATCTGATACCAATTGTTAGAACAACGACTAGTATAAAAGATTAAAGATAAATGAAGTAAAAGACAATGGACACAATCGATCTTTGTTAATGCAATCCGGTTAATGGTGCATACCTCTACGACTATAAAGTAACTATTCTTCCTTTTATTTATGTCTTGGGATCCCCATTCTTTGTATAGACAAGTATGTTGTCAGTGTCAACAGAATTATTGGCAATAACTAGTTAATTATTGGAAATAATTTTGTTCATATTGCATATTTATTTAAAAAATTCATTCTCTTAATTAGCATAATTAGTTGTAAATGTACATATGACAGTTTAGCTAATTTAGTGGGTTGAAAGTCAACCTGACGACTTGTAACTATTGTATTTATATGAGAAATCAAAATGAAAAGAAATATAATTTTGTGACCAAATATTTTCTTAGTTAACATGGTATCAGCCTAGGTTAAAATTCAGGAATATAGTCTATTTTTTTTTACGATCTTGTTTCATTTTTATTAATGTTCTCGTTCTTCTCTTCTGTTTCTCGGTTATTTGTTTCTTAATCCATATTAACCTTTCATTCTTGCTCAATTCCTATTTCTATAGTTTCATGTCTACCGAAAAGCATGAAGCCCTCTTGGTTTGCCTTAATGGCAAAAACTACTCGGCTTGGGCATTCCATTTCCAAATATTCGTCACTTGAAAAAACTTGTGGGGTCATGTCGATGGCAACACTTCAGTCCCTGACAAAGACAAATATAAAGTTGCATATGCCAAATGGATAGTCAAATATGCTCAAGTCATATCATGGGTCCTAGGTTTTGTTGATCCCAATATTCTTCTGAATCTTCGACCTTACAAAACAGCAGCCACAATGTGGAATTATTTGAAGAAAGTCTACAATCATAACAATGCCGCTCAAAGATTCCAGCTTGAACACGACATAGCTCTCTTTAAACATGATAGTCTCTCCATATCTGAGTTTTACTCTCAATTCATGAATATGTGGGCTGAATACACCGATATAGTTTATGCATAATTGACTTTTGAAGGTCTAAGTTCTATATAAATTGTTCATGAAACTACTAAACGAGATCAATTTCTTATGAAATTTAGATATGAATTTGAAGACATTCGGTCCAATTTCATGCATAGAAACCCAGTACCATTATTGGATGAATATTTCAATGATATGTTACGTGAAGAACAACGTCTCCTTACGTAGTCCATCATTGAAGATAAAAAATCATTTACTGTTCTAGTGGCATATGTAGCACGAGGGAAATCAAGAAGTCATGACATAAGTGTTGTTCAATATTTATGTTGCAAAAAATTGGGACATTATACTTCAAACTGTCCAAAATAATTCTGCAACTATTGCAAAAAGACGGACATATTCTTAAGAAATGCCTAATAAGGTCTCCAAAGAGAAACGCCACAGCTTTTACAGCCGCGGTTGATTCATATATTCCTAACAATTCATCCAATCCAACAGTGATTCAACAAAATGCTTCTACTACTACTTCAACGGTGACCCCTGAAATGGTTCAACAAATGATCATTTCAGCATTCGTTGCTCGAGGATTCTCCAGTGAATCCTTTTCCTCTTGGTACTTTGATTCAAGAGCTTCCAACCACATGACCAACAATGCCCAATTTCTTACTAATAAAAAAAATATTTTGGAAATCTCAAGATACACACTGCTGATGGAAATCAATTTCCCATCACAACCAAGGATGATATTTCTTCACCTCTAACAAATATTTTTGTCTCTCCTGGTCTCACTAGTAATCGCATTTCAGTTAGTCAATTAGTCAAGAATAATTGTCAAGTACAATTCTCATAATATGGTTGTCTTGTGCATGACCAACAATCAGGGAAGATAATTGCGAAGGGGCCTAAAGTTGGATGTCTTTTCCCAATTCAATTCTCATTGCCTCAGAGTCTTCCTCTGTCTTTAATTTCGTGTAATTTTGCTAGTGTTGATTACCAAGTGTGGCATGAGCGTCTTAGACATCAAAACGCAAATGTACTTCATGACTTGCTAAAATATAGTTTTCTTGGAAATAAACACATTTCATCTCTTAATTCAGTTCATTATGATTGTATTTCTTGTATGCTTGGTAAAAGTAAAATTCTGCCTTTTCCAACACATCAGTCTAATGTAACACAACTTTTTGATATCATCCACAGTGATGTTTGGGGCGTGGAACCAGTTATTTCCCATGCTAATTACAAATATTTTGTAACTTTTATGCCACACTTTCATGGGTCTATTTTCTGCGATCAAAAGATGAAGTCTTTTCCACTTTCAAATTTTTTCATGCTTATGTTCAGACCCAATTTTCATCAAAAATAAAAACATTTCGCTCTAACAATTGAGGAGAATACATGTTACATTCATTTCAGGAATTTTTGCAATCCAATGGCATTATATCTCAAAGGTCACGCCCCTTAACTCCCCAACAAAATGGAGTAGCAGAAAGAAAAAACGGTCATTTGCTCGATGTTGTTTTCACACTTTTGTTGGAGTCTCATGTGCCTTCACGATTTTCCTATGAAGCCCTTTCAACCGTTGTCCATCTTATAAATAGAATGACATCTCCATCAATGGGTAATGAATCCCATTTCATTCGATTATATGGTTACCCACCAAATTACTCCACTCTTCGTATCTTTAGTTGTGTGTGTTATGTCCATCTTACTTCACAATAACACACCAAGATCACTGCACAATCAGTTGAATATGCTTTTCTCGAATATTCTCCTCATCAAAATGGGTTTCTATATTATGATCCTAAACTCGGTACTATTCGTGTATCTAGAAATGTCATTTTCCAAGAATTTTTTTTTTGCATCACATCATGACATCGTCTCTTCTCCATTTTCTATTTTGCCATTGTTTCTAACTCTCATTTAGGTCAACAATCTTCTAAACCTCTCTTGACCTGCAGAAGATGTAGTACTGCCATTCAAAATCAAACAGCGGATGGGCCCCCTCAAGATAATTCCTTGGTTGTCGGTCCAATAGAAGAAGAACCAGAACCATCTCCTCTATGGCGTAGCTCACTCGATAGAAAACCCCCAAAAAAGGTATATCAATTGCATGACAACATCATTATCTTCTATTCCTATTCCTTCATCTTATGAACATGCCATGGAGAATGATTGTTAGAAGAAATTTATTGAAACAAAACTTCTTGCTCTAGAAGAAAATGAAACTTGGGATATAATGTCATGTCCGTCATCTATTAAACCTTTAGGTAGTAAGTTTATGTTCTCCATAAAGCTGCATCTGGATGGATCCATAGATCAATACAAGGCTCGTTTAGTTGTGCTTGGAAATAAGCCAAAATATGGAGTAGACTATGATGAGACGTTTGCTCTGGTTTCCAAGATGACAATCGTACGCACTATTATTGCTATTGTTGTGTCACAAACTCGCCCATTACATCAAATGGATGTCAAAAACGCATTCATCCACGGTGATCTTCAGGAGGAAGTTTACATCAAAACTCTTAATGGTATGCCTACACATTCACCTAATACTGTTTGCAAACTAAAACGATCTTCATATGGATTGAAACAGACACCAAAAGTATGGTTTGACAAGTTTTGATCGACACTACTTGGTTTTGAATTCAATTAAAGTCAATATAATCCATCACTTTTCCTACAAAGGACTCCTAAAGGCATCATGGTGCTTCTTGTTTATGTGGATGACATTATCGTCGCTGGTTTAGATCAAGGTGTTATATTCAGAATTAAACACATGTTGCATTCAACTTTTCAAATGAAAGAGTTATGCCATCTCACTTACTTCTTGTGTTTAGAGGTTCACTATCATCATGAAGGTGTTTTTCTAAATCAATAAAAGTATATTCAAGACTTGGTCCAGCTATCTCGACTCACAAATTTCACCCATATAGACACTCCCATGGAAGTTAATATTAAATATATAAGAGATAAAGGTGACCTTCTTGATGATCCAACTCAATATCACAAACTGGTAGGATGTCTTATCTATGTAACTATCACTCGCCCAAATATTTCTTTTGATGTACACACAGTTAGTAAGTTCATGGAAGCTCCACAACATTTCCATCTTTTAGCAGTACAACGAATCATTAGATACATCCTTGGCACTTCAAAGTGTGGTCTATTTTTTCCTGTTGATTCATCAATCAAACTCTAAGCATATCGTGATGCCGATTGGGATGGGTGTCCAGACACAAGAAAATCTACTATTGGCTAGTGTATGTTCCTAGGAAATGCTCTTATTTCATGGAAATGTAAGAAACAAGATTCAATCAAAGTCATCCACTGAATCAGAATATCACGCAATGTCTTCTGCTTGTTCTGAAATAATATGGTTGTGTGGTCTTCTTATTGAGCTTGGATTATCCCAACAACAACCAACTCCATTATATGTTGATAGTACCAGTGCCATTCAGATTGCAGCAAATTCAGTTTACCATGAATGGACGAAACACATTGAGGTTAATTGTCACTCTATTCGGGAATCCTATGATAGAAAAGTCATCAATCTACCACATGTCTCAATATTTGTTCAAATAGCTGGCATTTTCACAGAAGCATTGACACGTCATGGACACAATTTTCTATTTGGCAAATTGATGCTCATAGATTTACCAGCATCAATTTGAGGAGGGGGTGTCAATAAAATTATTGACAATAATTATTTAATTAATTGAAATACACTGACAGTGTAAAAGGATTTTACACCGTCAATTAATTATAGACGTCGGATATTAAAAGAATTTTGACTTTTATTTTAAAAATCTATAAAATAATACAAACGGGTGATGGTGATGAATCGACGATGTAAAATTTTTACTCTGATAGTGTATAATAATTAATCTCTTATAATATTCATTCTCTTATTAGCATAATTAGTTATGATAGTTTAGTTAATTTAATGGGTTGAAAGTCAACCTAAGAGCTTATAACTATTGTATTTATATGAGAAATTAGAATGAAAAGAAACACAGTTTTGTGAACAAATTATTTCTTAGTTAACAGTAAAAAATTAACCACATTTTCTGAGTATAGGCCGAAACACTCCGTTCATCAAACTTTGAAAGGTAGACGACACATTCATAAGGTTGAACGACATGACTATAAACTCATATTACCCTTCGTGAGTCCGGAAAGTTGTTTCAGGAATATCGTCTTGCTTGACAAGAACTTATTGGTACCTTAATTTTAAATCCGTTTTGGAGAAATATCTAGCCCCATATATTTCATCTAGCAATTTTTCAACCATCGAAATTTGAAATTTATGGAGAATTGTTATCTTATCGAGAGAACAATAGTCAAAACACATTCTCCAATAGTTATTCTTTTTTTTACCAGGATAACATGGATGGAACATGAGCTGGTGCTATACCTAATGATTCTCGTTGCGAGCATTTCTTTCATTGTTTCTCAATTTTGTTCTTATGGTGGAGTGGGTTTCGGTTTGTTCGCACATTAAAATAGTTCCTTGACCTACATAAAGATTATGCTGTATTTCCGGTTTTGTTTTTCAATATTCAATGTACATACACTTTGACAACTTGCAATTTAACCAATTCAATTAGTGCCAATTGATCCCATAAATTAACATGGTAAAGTAAAATTTCTCAATGCTCATTTTATTCTGCTTTAGAGCACAAATATGATCTCCATCTGATGTTGTTTTGCAAAATGAGACTCAACATATTTAAACAGTAGTATACGTATACATATACATATATACATATACATATGGCACTCTCATTAGCAAAAAAATTCTAGAATTTGACTTTATATTTTCATCTGGTTTGGAAGTTGAGTGCCTTGATGCAGAAGGCAAATATAAAGGCGAAAAATACAGTGAAAGCAACCAAAACAGCAGCAACTGGTCCCATGAAATCTGATTTGAACCCATAATGATCTTCAATAAACTTATTAATCGGAGTTTCTCCGGTCTCTCCAGCCACGGTTATGCCTGTTGTCACATCTCTATATTGCGACACAATTAATCCATACACTGTCCACGCAACCGGACAAATCCAGTAGTACCAAACCCACCATTTCGGAATTTTCTGAAACGCGAAATTTCGTATAATAATTAATCATGTCAGCAAAAATAGCAAAAAGCTTAAATTCATTTAAGAAAACAATAGTACTTACTGGTCTTGGGATAAAGAAACCAGAAAAGAGATTGAAGAGTCCATAAAATGCTGCTCCAAAGATTGATGCTACTTGATGATTCGGTGTAATGGAAACTGTCATCATTCCATAATATGTGAAGTACAAGAAGGAGAAGAAGCTCACAAAGATGAACCATAACACTTTCTCCACTTTCCATTCAAACCCCACCATTGCATACACGATGAACGCGAAATATATAGTTTCAACAAACACATATGGTATTTCACAAACAACCTGCAAAAGAAACCACTATCACTATGTCAACATGTACCGAATTTCGATTATAGTTTTCAATGTAAAACTTGTTTTCTGACCTGAGCAATGGCGTAAGGTAACGCGGAATACATTCCAGCAGCTTTTTCTCTATAGAATACAGTTCTTTCAACGGCTACGACTGGTTGAACAGTTTGACAATTGTTGACACCAACGAAAAATACAGAACTGTATAATGCTCCTATAATCATGTTCAAATCAGCTGAACTATCCCTGTACAAAGATAACAAGATTCTTTTATATCGAGATCAAACTAAATGGTTGGAGAATGTTCGATTGTTTATACGAAACGAGTCTAAACCTTTTCTTGCCGGCTTTCCAAAACACTGACCCTACCATGAGAGATGCAGCCAAGGTAAAGAAGAATCTGACAAGATTGTAATCTGGACTTCTCCAGTATGTCAACCACTGCTTCCATAAACATGATTTAAATTGTCCCCAAGTCGATTCAGAAAACTGAGACGTGAAGTATAGATCTTTTGTTCCTGGAGGTGGTGTACTTAACTCGCTTACAATACCTTTGTTTCTCCTGCGCGTAACAAATGTGTGATTTGAACATCAAAATATCGACACTGACACCGTATGTGACATCAAAATGCATGCAAATCGAATTGAAAAGAAGGGTTTTCTATGAACTTACTGATGCAATGTTGATGTTTTGTAGTATTCCGCAAAGTCCATTCGAAGCCTAACTTCAGATGCTATTGAGCTTACCTCTAACATCCATGTAGCTGGATTGTACTTATCCTTAATTTTAGGGACCCCTTGAATTCCCTGTGATCAAAGAATGATATGTTTAACTTTTGTTACAATGATTGATCAGAAGAATATAATCGAACCGTTGTAAGTTTTTAGAACCTCGAAATATTCTATAATCTTGTGTGAATTCCTTCCTAATGGTCCTGAGTAGATTACTTGACCTCCTCTCTTCAACAAAAGCAACTGATGCACACACAAAAAAAAAGTTTAACTACTATAAGGCCATGAAAATAAAGTGTCATTTTGTAAGCATAAGTTTAATGATACCTCGTCGAAGGCTTCAAAGATATCGATACTAGGCTGGTGAATTGTGCAGACGACTGTTCTACCAGTATCGACAGTGTTTCTCACTGTCCTCATAACAATTGCTGCTGCTCTTGCGTCGAGACCTGAAGTAGGTTCATCCATGAAAATGATGGAAGGATTCGCAACTAGCTCAACGGCTATTGTTAGCCTTTTTCGTTGTTCGGTCGATAACCCTGTAACGCCCGGAAGCCCAACTATAGCATCTCTAAGATTATCCAGCTCCACCAAATTCATAACTTCATCCACAAATTTCTGCAAAGATAAAACAAAAATATCTAAGATCACAAATGATTGGGAGCATAAAAGAGAAAATATGCCTAGTCTCTTACCATTTTTTCGTCGTTATTTACTTCTCTAGGTAATCGAAGGAAAGCCGAGTAAATAACGGATTCTCTGACAGTAACTTGAGGCGAATGGATATCGGTTTGTTCACAGTAACCAGAAATTCTTGCAAATGTTTGTTGATTCTTCGGAAAGCCCGAGATTCTAACATCTCCTTGAATGTAACCACCTGTCTTTCTTCCAGCTAAAACATCCATCAAAGTTGTCTTTCCAGCTCCACTAACTCCCATTAAAGCAGTTAAAACTCCAGGCCTAAATGCACCAGTTACTTCTCTAAGCAATTGTAGTCTATTATATGTTACTCCTTGCTCTTTCATTTCCTGTTTGAAGTTACATTCGACGATTAATATTGTAAAGTCATATGAATAAAGTCTATGAGGATTGAGGATGATGTTCTTACTGCTGGCATGTCGACGAAGTAATTAACACTGTCGAAAGACATTGCAAGTGGTTGAAAAGGAAGAACCATTCCTCTCTTTGGTGCAATTCCAATGGCTGACTCGAGTTTCGAACTCGCATTACCTCTACTACCCATTCTCCGCATTGCCACTTCTCCTGAAAATGTAAAAACAATCTTCATTAGCCTAATGTGCCTGTCTTCGACTGCAATGCAGCTGCAATACATTTCTATTATTCAAGTTTAAGGTTTACATAGTACAACTCGTGTTTAAATACTCGCTTCGCTTGAGCGATTTGCCTACTTATCAGTAAACTACGAGCCATACTCGACAAACAAAAGTACAATTCTAGCTAAGCTTTTACGGTAAGGCCTATAGTTAAAGTTGCTTACTTGTGTCATTCCCTTTGTTGGACTCTTGTCTTACAAGTCTCGGTTCCTCCTTCGAATCTCCTCCGGTTTCCATTTCACTTGCTTCTTCTTCTGATATAATTGCTTGTTTCTTTCCAATAGCTAGTGAATCAAACAAAAAACAAAGCGAATCAAAAGCTTTTCTTGACACTTAAGTAACATATACTTAACATGTTGTAGAGAATGCGAGCTCTTACGGTTAAGGTACATAAGTGAAAGGGTGAACAGAACATTGTATAAAACAGTGAAACCAATAAGAGCTCCTACACCTATCCAGTACCAATTTTTATTACTATAAACATCAAAGATATTCAATGTGGCTACACCCAATGATGTTGATCCATCTGAAGACTGCAAAACACGAAAACTTCGAGTCAGAACTATAATTTTGGATTAAATATGTTTATAGTTCTCTAAAATACGATAGTACTCACCGGTTTGCTCCACCTTGGAGCAGACATTTCATTGACCGATAAAGCATTGAAAGCATATGACAATGGAGAAAGCCAATAGCCCCACACCCACCAATTTGGAATGTCACCTGTTAACACATTAAGGCTTAACCATATTAGTGACCATAACAAAAAATTACATAGAGTTAGTGCCTTAATTTGAGTTTGATTAATGATTAGTGACTCACGTTTAGGAAGAATGAAACCTCCAAGTAAGAAAACAAGAAGAAGCATGAGTGATCCACCAGTGTTGGCTATGATCATTGTCCTACAAACTCCAGATATCACCCTAAACATCCCAGCTGCCATTTGTTGAACAAGAAACACCAACAACAAATGCTTGAAGAACCTACAATGTTGTATTAGTATTAGGAATACATCAAACAACATTCATGTTATATAATATCATAGTGGCGTTACTGACACGATCCACTGAGATTCAGCACTTGCAGTTTTGATTCCTATATAAATGAATAAACAATATATATGTGACAATAGTCGGTAATCGAGGTTACCTTGAGGCTTCGGGTGCGAGTCCAATGGTGTTATATGTAATAAGAACCCAAACAGTAGCCTCGAAAAGTGTAATAGGGATTCTCAGAACAAAATTGGGGAGAGTGTAAGTCCATGGAGGATGAAAAAGATGGTCTCTATGTTTATAGAACACAGGAAGCCTAGCAATTGTGAGTGGACACTCAGAAAAACCATTAAACATGTTCATAGTTATAGTAAACAAAATAGCACCAATATAAACAGCTGCATCATCCTCATTCCTTCTATGCATTTCACTTCTCAAAAAAACAGTTCCACATATAACAGCCATAATGCATATTTGAACTGTCTTGAATATGTAAATAAAAGAGTTTCTCTTTATCAAAAGCCATTCTTTGTCCCAACATGCTTTCAAAAGTCCAATTGTAGGAACTGTATATTTCTTGAAAACAAGAGCTGCTCTATGTCCTGTCGATTTATCAAACTTTATAGATACTTCACTCATAAGGTGCATTCCAACGTGGAAATTCTTGAATCTGTTTGCGAATTCGGTAACTGTAATATAACGGTATGGTGTGCTTCTGTTTGACCAATATTGTTGTTGATCTTTCCTTGAAGTAACCTCTTGCAAGAAATCTGCAGTTCCTTTTCTTTCAGGACATTTGAAGCCGCATGATTCGAAGAATTCAAGAACATGTTCACGGGGGCCTTGGTATACTATCTGACCCTCAGATATTAAGACAATGTCATCAAAGAGATCGAAAGTCTCAGGAGCTGGTTGAAGTAAGGACATGAATATGGTTGCTTCAGTGAGGTGTACAATTTGTTGGAAACATTTTACTATTTGGTATGTTGTAGAACTATCAAGACCAGTTGATATTTCATCCATAAATAGTGTTTTTGTTGGTCCAACAATCATCTCACCTGTATCAAATCCAAACCCATGTCATTTTTTAAAATAAATTCAGCAAAAATATGTTAATATAATAATAGCTATAGATAAGATGATGGAAGTTAAAGAGTGATATTATTCTATTTCTAACCTATAAAGTATTGTGGGAAGTTGAAAGGGAGAAAGTTATAGAAGAAATGTGAGTGAAGCAAAGTCATTGACTCACTTAAAATAACAAATTTAATCATTTAGAATGGAGGAGTCAAAGTTCATTGTGGAGTAATTGACGTGTTTCAACAAAATTATAGATGACTTGAAAATATTGAGATGAAACTCGATGATGAGAATAAGACTCAACTCTCGTTGAGTTTATCACCAAGATCTTTTAAACATTTCAACAATACTCTTCTTTATAGTAAAGAAGACATCATTACCTTAGATGAGGTCTGATCGGCTATTAAAATTAAAGAATCGACCAAGTTTAAGGAAATGAAGATTGATAATAATGATGAAGGCTTCATATGTTTTAAGGGGGGAAATTAGAGTAGATGAAATCATAAGGAAAATAAATCTAAGTCAAGGTCCATGTCAAAGAGTGTTTGGTATAAGTGCTTCAATTGTCACAAGATCGACCCGTTCAAAAATGATTGTCCACACAAGTGTGGTAATAGGGTTTCGTTCACATTGTGGTTGCCTTAGATGAGGATTATGAAAGTGCTTATGTCCTAGTGATGACTAATTAGAAAATTGAAAAGAATAGGATCATGAATTATAGACGCTCTTATAACGTGATTTTGCTCTTATAGCATGTTTTTGGTGGAATGAATACTTTGAAACCTTGAAATTGAAATAATATGGAGTTTGTTCGACTCAAGAAATGATAAATCTTGTAAGGTCCAAGGTTTGAATTCTATTTTTCTAAAGATGTTTGATAACCATGAAATTATTTAATTCGATTTAAGGCATATTCTTGAACTTACAACAAATTTAATATTTAAAAGAATGTTTGATGGACTGTCTTATTATACTATATTGAACATGACATTCAAAGGTTTTTGCGAGGTTCATGATTCTTGCTAAGGGGTTCATGATGTGTGTTTTGTAAATTTTAGATGTTTCCATAGTTACTGATCATGCATCATTATCTAGTCAAGAATTATATGATAAAGTCTATTTAGGGTCATTAAGGTTCGAACATATTAGTAAAAAAAAATAGTTAAGCTAGTTAAACAAGGTTTTTTATGGGGATAAACTAGAATTATATGATAAATTCCTACTAGAAAACAACATATAGTTAAGTTTTGGGGTGTCACGCGTAATTTTGTTGATCTTTTATGTACATTTATTCACATCTTTAAGGTTCGGAAATAGTAACTATTCATGGAGTATTTCCTATTTTCTCACCTTCGATTGATGATTTCTATAAAAAAAATGTGGGTTCACATTTTAAAAAAAAGAGCTTTGAAAAGTTTAATAAAATAATCGGGTGAAAAATCGAATAAGAACCGACTTGAAAATTAAGGACCAACAATGGCATGAAGTTTGTTTTATAGTAGTTTAATTTTTTTACATGAAACAGTGTATAAAAAGACATATCAATCATACATCGCAACAAAATGTTCTTGTATAACTATTGAATATCACCATTTTTGAGTATGTCAGATACATATTATTGAGAGTTTGATTGACTAAAAGTTAATAGAGTAAATTTATGAGTATATCAACTTATTTGATCAACATGTGTCCAACAACAAGATTTGACCTCAAGACAATGATGAAGGTATGGAGTGGGAGAACAAAAAATACTAAAATTCAAAGACTTTTAGAGCTTTGGCATGTTCACATATCTAGCATGAAAATTTTGATGCTAGAGCTGTGAAAAGTGTCTTCGTTAGTTATCTAGAGAGTGTGAAGGGTTATAAATTGCGGGAGATGGAACTTGGAGGGTGATAAAGACTTATGATAAACAAGATGTTACTTTAGTAGTCTATAAATAGACTAGTTCTATCAGATTGTTGGGAGAGGTTAATTGTTTATACTCACTTGTAATCTTTGAACCCTAATTGAGAAAGAAAATAGTAAAACAATTTTAACCAATTCTGATTTTCTTCTTCTTCCCTCTTCTCTCTCATTTGTAAAACCTAATAGGGTTTCTTGTGTTTGTTCAAGAAATTCAATTTTTATCTCATATTTTGGTTTGTTCTTGACGACATTAATTTATAACAAGTTGGTGCGGTGAGCATGGAGAAAAAGATGTCGTTAACAAAGTATGATATTGATAAGTTCACTAGTGTGAATGATTTCGATTTGTGGCGCTTGAAGGTGCAAGTCCTACTAATTCAACAGGGTTTGTTAGAAGCGTTGAAAGGATCACATAAGACGGATGTTGCCCTATCGGAGAAGGAGAAGACGACGATGGTAGAGAAAGCCCACAACGTCATTGTATTAAGCCTTGGTGATAAAGTTCTTCAGCAGATTTCGAAGGAGACAATTGCAACTGGTGTATGGGTGAAACTCGAAGGTTTGTACATGACAAAGTCTTTGGCCAATTGTATCTACATGAAGCAAGCTTTGTTTTCGTTCAAGATGAGTGAAGACAACGTCTTGGCTGAGCAGCTGGATACGTTCAACAAGTTGATTCTTGATCTCGAGAATATCGAGGTCAAGATTGATCATGAAGATCAAGAATTATTGTTGTTGTGTGCTTTACCTAACTCTCATGCTCACTTCAAAGAAATTCTTTTGTATGGAAGAGATTTGTCGTCCTTTGAAGGTGTTCAATCTGCCTTGTACTCTAAGGACTTGAACGAACGAAAGGAGCACAAACCATCGACAGTTGCTGAAGGTTTGTCCATTAAGGGGAAATTCTTGAAGAAATATGGTAGGTTTGAGAAGAAAAAGGGTAAAGTTCTACAAAATTCCTATGGTGGTAATGCTCTTGCTATTAAGTGTTATCATTGTAAGAAGGGGGTCATACAAGAAAAGTATGTCTTGGTCGACTGAATAATCATGGTGGAAAGGATAATGGTAATGCAACCATTGTGCAAGATGGCTATGAATCATTGATGACATGGTGGTTTCAAGCAGTGACTCTAGCAAGGAGTGGATTATGGATTCAGGGTGTACTTGGCACATGACTCCTAACAAGGACGTATTTGAGGAATTATGCAATCAAGATGGTGGATCAATGTTGCTGGGAAACAACAAAGCCTGCAAGATTACAGGAATTGGATCTGTAAGATTCAAGCTCCATGATGAGTCAATACTATTGAATGAGGTTAGGTATGTACCTGATCTTAAGAGAAATTTGATTTCTCTTAGCGAATTCAACAAGAAAGGGTATGTTTTCAAAAGAGAGAAAAGTGTCCTAAGGGTAATGAATGGGTCGAAGGAAGTCTTGAGAGGCGTGAAGAAACAAGGCTTGTGTACCCTTGAAGATGAGGTTGTAAATGGTTCAGCAGGTGTGGTATCCATAAAACCTGTGCCAAAAACTGAGTTATGGCACAAGCGACTTGACCATGTCAGTGAAAGAGGCATGCTCTAATTGTCGAAACAAAATATGTTGTGTGGAGACAAGGTCGAAAAAACTAGAGTTTTGTGAACCTTGTGTATTTGGTAAATCATGTAGGGTGAAGTTTAACAAAGGTAAACAAAGAACACATGGATCCCTAGATTATATTCATGTTGATCTTTGGGGGCCTGCAAGGAATCCTTCACACTTAGGTGAAAAGTATTACCTATCCACAGATGATGATTACTCTGTAGAAAGTTATGGGTATTCATTCAGAAAGCTAAGGGTGAAACTTTTGAAAATTTCAAAAGTTGAAAGACCCTGGTCGAAAACCAAACAGACAGGAAGGTCAAGAGGTTAAGGACCGATAACGCTCTTGAATTTTACAATAAGGTGTTCAACAGCTATTGTATTGCATCTGGTATTGCAAGACACAAAACTACTGCATGTAATCCTTAACAAAATGGTTTGGATGAAAGGTTTAATTAAACCATTATTGAAAGGGTCAGATGCATGTTGGTTAATGCTGGATTGAAGAAGGTGTTCTGGGCTGAGGTTGTTGCAAATGCAGCATACCTGATAATTAGGTGTCATTCGACTGCTTTGGGGATGAAGACACCTGAAGAAGTTTGGTCGAAACATCCACCTGATCTCGATAAACTTAGATTATTTGGATGTTTAGCCTATGCTCACATTAGGCAAGACAAGGTCGAACCTAGAGCTCTGAGATGTATGGTTTTTGGATACCCTGAAGGAGTCAAAGCTTATAGATTGTGGTGCCTAGAGCCAAGTCACAAAAGGTGTATCACAAGTCGAGATGTAGTTTTCAATGAAGCTGAAATGACGTTCAAGAAAACTGATGACGTTGGTCGAAGTACCACGATCTTTGAAGAAGAGCTAGAATAAGAAGAGATTCCTATTGAGGTAGAGCATATTAAAGTTGAATTGCATAACTCAGATGAAGTCAAAGAAGAAGAAAAAGTTGTTGTCGAAGACGAGGACACTAATAATGACTACCTGTTGGCAAGGGACAGATCGAGAAGAGTCATCAAGTCACCTCAAAGACTTGGTTATGCAAATCTCATAGTGTTCGCCTTAATCTCTACAAGGAAGTTGTGAGGAGTCGAAACAAGACTGAATGGCTGATAGTCATGGATGATGAGATGAGATCTCTTCATGATAATAACACTTAGGAGCTGATCGAGAAACCTGCAGGGGCCAAGTTAGTTAGTTGTAAATGGATATTCAAGGTTAAGGAAGGAATCAGATGCGTGATGTCGAAGAGATTTAAGACAAGGTTGGTTGCTAGGGGGTTCACTTAGAAAGAATATTCCAACTTCAATGATGCGTTCTCACCTGTTGTAAAGCATAGATCCATTCGAATGTTGCTTCCTATGGTGGCGAAGTTCAACCTAGAACTTGAACAGATGGATGTGAAGACTGCCTTCCTGTATGGTGATCTAGATGAAACTGTCCTGATGAGGCAACTTGAAGGGTATGCATAAAAGGGAAAGGAAGATTATGTGTGCAAGCTGAATAGGTCGTTATATGGCCTGAAACAATCTCCTTGACAATGGAATAAGAGATTCGATAAGTCCATGGCATACATAGGTTTCACTAGGAGCCAGTTCTACCAATGTATTTACTTCAGATTTTGACATGGAAATTCACTTGTTATTTTGTTGCTTTATGTGGATGACATCCTCATAGCAAGCAACAATGTCGAAGATTTTTCGAAGGTAAAGGTTGAACTCGATAAGGAGTTTGACATGAAGGATATGGGAGTTGCCTTCAAGATTCTTCGGATTGACATCCGAAGAGATAAAAAGTAGTCGGGATTATGCTTATCTCAAGAGACATACCGGAAGAATATTCTCGACAAGTTTGATATGTCAAATTCAAAGTTTGTTGTAACAATGACTAATCCTTAGTTCAAGGTGAGTTCGACTCAAAGTCCTAGTACTGAAGTCGAAAGAGCCTATATGAATAGCATTCCATATGCTAGTATAATAGGTTCTTTGATGTATGTTATGGCCTATACGAGGTCAGACATAGTGTACAAAGTGAGCCTTATAAGCAAGTATATGGTCAATCCTAAAAAGACGCACTGACAAGCATTAAAGAGGATTCTAAGGTACATAAATGGGTCTCTAAATAGAGTACTCTAAGGTACATAAATTGATCTCAAGAGCCTATAAGTACTTTGTTCAGAGACTCATTTATGGTGGAGCCTTTGGTGATGACAACAAAGTCGGAATTAAAGGATTTGTCGACTCTGATTATGCAGGTTATATGGATTCCAGAAAATTTATTTTTAGATATATGTTCACTATGTTTGAACAATTAATTGAAAAATGACACTTCAAAAGATTGTTGTCTTATCAACTGAAGTATAATATATTATCCCTCCTACACTTTTTTTTCTTCTCTAAATTGTAAGGAGAAAAATGAAGAAGAAATAAATGTGTTATTTTTTGAACTACCCTTATTATTTTGTTGGGCACAAAGCTTCACTTTACCTTTTTTATTTTATTTTATAAACTTTGTGTTTTATTTTAAAATTCTACTTCACAATTTTATAGAATGGTTGGGTACAAAACTTCACTTTTCATTTTTTACTATAAACCGTGAAGGAGAGCACGTTTTTTATTTTATAATTCTTAGCTTCAATTTTACGTTTTTTTTATAAACTTTGTGTTTTATTTTACAATTTTACTTATAAAAATAATAAATAAACCAATTAATTATTAATTTTATAATGCTATTATTTTAATCATATTTTCTTGTTTTTGTTATATATATTCTATTAAAAATGTGCAGGCAAAATAATTAGTTAATTTAATTTAAATTAAAAAATTAATTTAATTTTATTGAAAATGTTGTTTGTTGTAAGGACATAATATATCGTTTTAAAATATGAAACATTTTTGTATTTTTTTTCTCTTAAACCAATCAATATTTTAAATCTATCATTTCACACTGTTTTTTTCTTATACTTTCTCTTATTTATTTCTCTCTTCACAACTTATCATCGAATAGAAAGAAAGAATATTAGAAATTAAGAACTATTCTTAAAGAATATGAGAGTCCAATTTTTTTTTAAATTATAACTCCAAAAACAACATATTCATAAGGATTTGGATTTTTTTTTCATTTCTCTTCTTCTCTATCTCTTAATTTCACACTCTTTTAAAAAAATAGAGAGTATAATTGTGTGATGAGTTGGCATTGTGGCTTACTTCATGCAGACCTAGACCGAAGACGATACAAATCGTTAGTGGAATCTATCACCGGAAGAAGGAGTCCCTTAGATATTAAATCGATATATTAACGAAGATAGTTGTTGAATTATGAGGAGAAAATGATGGATTAAATTGATAGATCTTTGAAGTTTTGAGGCTAGAATGTATGTTTTGGAAAAAAAAAACCTTGAATTTTGTGGGAAGCATAAATGACCTCCTCACTCAAACCCATCCGAACATTACAAGGAGAATTCGTTGGCGGAAAATATTGAAAGAGATAAGACCTCATGAAGTGTTAGACTTGAGAAACAAGAGGATAACAAGCATCATAAGTACAGAGATAGAGATAGACACAATGGGATTGCATGCTAGTTTTTATTTATACAACCTATTGAACAATTTAAGAGAAATAATTCTAAAAGAATGTAAAAATACAAAGTTCAAGAAGGTAGGATTAAAGTACCCTCATTCTATGAAAGAGTCATCACAAACTAACAATTCTAAATTTTGCATATTCAACGAGAGGCAGAGGCATAACACTAATGAGTGTTTTAATTTGAAGGATGTGATCGAGTTATTGATTAAAAATAACTCCAAATTAAAGATAATAACAAGAAACGTAAAAAAAAAATCACTCTGAAAAGAAATAAAAAAAAAGAGAGAAGAATATAATAAATTTTGTTCATAATGAATTCTAGAATAACTCTCAAATCTACTATTCTTGATTTAGTGTGACGGTTGATGATTATCCAATAAATATAATAAATATTAATCAAAATAAGTAAACAAAATTAATATATTTGATTATTTGTTATTCTTCTTCCTTTATCTTATGTTTTAGTTTATTGTGTGATTTGTTGTTGGTTCTCATTATTATTTTTCCTACTACTGTACTATTTTATTCTTGTTGGTTTGAACAAGTTTTCAAATCTCCAACCAATTGCAATTTATAATATATAGTTCTGTTTGACTAAGTAAACTACTAGTATGGACTAGTATTATTCATGTCACTTTTCACAAAATAATATGTTGGTCATGTCATGAGTGCATCAACTTGCTTTGTTGCAATCTTATTATCTCACTTAATCTATGTAAGTATATTTCTTTATTAAAAAATGTTTTTTCTTCTTTTCTTTTCTTTTATTATTGTAAAATAAAAACATTAATATTCTAGCATATTTAATATTCTTACCTGTGGTTACTCTCTTTTTCTGACCACCAGATATGCCTCTTTGCATTTCATCCCCCACAATAGTATCTTTGCATATATCAAGCCCCAATATCTGTTTCTCACAACAAAACAAAAATATTTCAATTTTTATACTAACATAGTAATAATTTAATCTTAAAGTCTAACTTGCTCCAACTCAATTAAATTAATAAGGTATTATTGGCATAATCATAGATATTCCACCTAGAGTTTTCTAGCTGGGCCCACATTAACCCTCCCATGTACCCTATAGTGTTTGGATCAAGTGGTGCTATTTGCTCTTGATTAAGCTTAATTAAATTATTTTTCTAATTAAAAAATAGCTTAGTCTTGATTCCTAGAACGTGGTTTGGACTTTTAAAAAAGTAGAGAAAAAATTACTACTTACTTTGAGAGTATAGTCAGTAATAAGACTGCTTTCTGTTCCTTCCATTGCAGTAGCCTACAAATTCCATAATCATAATTATTGATTGTTTTATTATTATAATATTGAGATTACATAATTAATTAATCATATACATACTTTCATAAATAGGTCTAACTCTGCCTCTGGAAATATGCCTGCATCTTTTTCCCTTCTAGCAAGCTCAGTTAATAGATCTGCATAAACATTATTTGTTATGTCTGTATCAATATTCTAATACATTATATAATATTTCACATGATAATATAATGAAGATTAATTGTCGATTAATTTAATACCGTATCGTGTTCCAACTCCTTGACATCTAGCCGAGAAATCCAGTGTTTCTTTTACGGTCATTTCTCCCAAATGTACATCATTTTGACTAATATAAGCTGAAGTTTTTCTAGGGACGAATTCATTAAATTTGTAACCATTGTAAGAGATTTCTCCGTCTACCTGTTTCATATAAATTAAATAACACATATAAATATTTATATCAATTTTAAATATGATACTAATACTGATTATATGTATTAGATATTAAAAAGTTTTATGTATCGCGAATATTAATTTAAATTTTTGTTATAATTAAATACTAATTAAGAAAAATAAGATTAAATTAGGTTGGAGTTTGGAGGTTAATTACCCTCAAGTCCTTGTCCAATTTTCCAGCCAAAGCTAGCAATAGGGTAGTTTTCCCTGATGAAGGGGGGCCTAGTAAAAGGGTCATCCTGCAAAGAAATAAATTTTATCAATAAAAAGTTTCATTTACTAAGTTAGTTTGAAATGTAGTGATGAAATAAGGTACCTAGAAGGTTTAATAATGCCAGAGACATTTTTAAGAATAGTGAGTTTTGTTGTCTTTGTAGCACTAATACCAAAAATGCGAAGAGATGATTCAAGCATGTTTAATGCAACATTTGGTAAAGTTGGTAGAGCTCTGCTTCCAACATAAGAATCAGCTTCAATACTCACATTTTCAAACCTCACTTCTACTGTTGGGAGTTTGATACCAACCCTGCAATAATTAATACCAACTTTTCATCATTTTCATTTAATTAACTTTACCAAATTTCTTATCATTTTAATTCAATAAAGTTTAGGCCAGCAGATAGATTTTCTGGTGTAACAATGATTCAATAAAGTGGAATTTGATTAGGATTTTTCCATCGGTATGATTGAAGACAGGAGATTTTACGGTAGAATAAACAACAGTTAAAATAGCTTTAACCAAAGTACTAGTATTAAATATGATAAATTGTGTTCCAATAATAAATATGTTTTCATATCATTATTTTAATATCTTAAACTTAGAGACAGTTGATAGTTGATCATGTACATAGAGTCCACCACTCCATAATAATATTGTGTTTTTTTAGATTAATGAATATAATTTTTTAAAATATATATTAAATTTAATAAACCTAATATTTTTTAAAAAAATTATTAACTTTTTAGTCATTCAAAATTAAACGACAAAATTAATTGAACAATAGTAACTCAAAAATTTGGATCATTTCATTTGAGTGTAATTAATTTTATATAACAAATAAAATATGTATAATTTTATGAAATTGTTCTTAATTAATAATATAAAAAAACTAAATAAAAATAATTAGAAAAAATTAAGAGTAATAGATATTAATATATAATAATAAAAATTCAGAAATCGCAGTTTTTCTAAGTTAGTAGGTATCCTCATTCATATTAAATTTATAACTCTAATACATATTTATTGTTATTGGAGTTTGATATTTTCAATCTAATAATATCAGTTTTGATTATTATTTAAATTTTTTAATATAAAGAAAATAATACATAGATAATATAAAATATTTTTATAAATCAATAATAATTATATATTCCACTATATTTATATTTTGATTTTTTTTTATAACATGACACCCTCTCAAGTAGTGTATATCCATTAAACATTTTCAATATTGTGTTTGTTTACAAGTAAGGACAAAAACAGGTAATTAATTAATAAAAAAACAAAAACAGTCAATTCTTGGATAAAGATTTTAGATTCTTTCACATACTATAATTCAATATTCATTATTATAATCAAATGCCAATTATCTTGCCGCTCAAAAGTCAAATATGTGCAGAAATTACTCTTCACTTTTTAAACAAATCAAAACCTAAATTATATTCCAAGAAACCAAACAATTATTCTTCAAATGGTTGATATGTAATAAAACCAAAGAAATAAAAATAATATATGAAACAAAAACTCACTTGTCAATTCTGTTTCTGAATTTCTGCAAATACTTTTCATTATCTTGTTCAGCAACCTTAAATATTTTATCAATAAACTGTTGTCTTTCATTCCCATCCAACTTCCTAACATCAACTTCCTTATGTTGCACTTTGTTTGGATGATGATCATCATCACCACCAAGATATTCTTCAGCATACGTTTCAAGAATACTTGTCCTCAACCTATCATAAGTAGGTAATTTCTCTATTGCAGCCCATTTAAGTGCTTCTTCATCTTCATCAACATTTGAAGTTCTTCTTGAATATCCTCCACTTGCAAACACTCCCTCCATTCTCCAACTTGACCTACTTAAACTCCTACTTATGCTTCTACTTAAATTCCCATCCATTTTTTCCAACTATGTTTCTTCAATGTAAATAAGATAGGTTACTAATTTATAAATGAAAGGAGATGAAGGATCAAAGTGCAATTATGTAAATATACTTACTTGAATGTCAAGGAGTTTCTTTTTTGGATTAAGAGAAGAAAGCACCTAACTTAAAACTATTTGTTTTGATAGAGAAAGGTTTGAAACTAGAGGATTGTGTATGGGCTTCTAACATTTTTCATGTGTTTTCTCTTTTTGTGTTTTCTACTCATTAATGAAAGTTTGAAAATGGTACAAGTGTTGTTCTATATATGAAGAAAAGGTTATAAATATTATTTATATATATAGTATGATGTATATGAAAATGACATATGGTGTGATACCTGGCTTCCAGCATTGTCGTAACTCTTAATCCTTTATTTAAATAATAAACTTAATGGATGTTAATTAAACTTGTAATGTTAAGAGATTAGAGATAATTTATGATATAAAATTGAATGTTATTCAATTAAAATTTTATTAATTTTTTTATGTTATTAGTATAATTTTATAGTATTAAAATATAATTGTAATTTGACAGAATATACGGTATTGCTTAATTAATATTATAAAATAATAAAAATATTATATATTATTTATTTATTTTTAAAGGTGAATTCTAACTATTAAATTATTGAAAAAAATTATTTTAAATTGTTAATATATATTATTTTTCTGTAATTTTATTTAAATATTTAAAAATTGACAGGGTGTTTTATAGTATATAAATACAGATTATAAAATAAAACATAGTATTTATAAACAGTGTAAAAATGCTTGTTGGACAGAGAAATATTGTGCACGAAATATTATTTTAATTAAACTATCATTCTGTTTAAGGTGACTTTTTGTAATAGAATCTTTTAAACAAAATACACCTTGTTGTAAAATTTTAATTATATAAATAAGTTATTTTCTGAATTCCTTTTGGCCTAAAGTCGGTACATCAGTCATGTTAATGACCGCTTGAAGTGAGATCTAGAAACTATTAACTTTTGATGAATTAATTGTGTAAATGTCTCAATATTTAGACTTCTAGAATAATTTCAATATTTCATTTGTAAAAGTATTTAAAATTATAGTATTAACTAAATTAGACTGCTTATTCAAAGTTGGTTCATAAGATCTATTGTCACTCTAAAGAGTCTCAAAGTCCAACTTACTTAAATTTGTAGTAATAAAAAGAGTTAAATATATTTTTGGTCTTTCTAAAAAAAAATTTTTTAAATAGTTCTCTTAAAAATTTTAATTTTAATTTTTGATCTTTTATGTCAAAATCGTCGTTAATTCAATAGCTAAATAAAAAATCATCATTAAGTTGTAAAAACCAAAAGTTAAAATTAAAACTTTTAGGAGGATCATTATTTGAAGGAAAATTTTAAATAGACTAAAAGTTAAATATGAGATATTTAGAAGAACCAAAAACATATTTAATCTATAAAAAAATTGAACGGATTGCGAGGGTCTTTTAAAATTGAAGACTATTAACTTATTCAATTGGATGTGCATTAATTGTTAATATATTAAAAGCATTCATGTTATGTTTGTAGTGACACTAAAAATCAATAACGTGGAGTATAGTTGTTCCTACCCGGTGAAATTCTAATGGATAATCTAATGAAAATGATCTTGTTTGATTTTGGTCTTGATTAATGACCTGATTAAAAAAGATGATCCAAGAAGTCAGAAGGGCCTAAGAGAAAGATATTTGTGTCAAAAAGGACGTCAAAAACGTCAAGAGATAAACATATGCAATTCAGCAAAAGATTTTATGATCTAGTAGACAGGGTTGGACCTGCCATGGAGAAAATCCAATTCGAGCTAATAGGGGAGAAAATAATGATCTTCATATGATATAACAAAGCATATTTTGCCACCTAGCAATATGAACGGTCTAGATGAAGACCAAAAAGCAAGAAATTATAGAATAACTCATATAAAATAGGTTGTTACAAACATCAAATAAGGTACACACAAAACATCCATTTACAACTTATAACTTTCATCTCTGACAATCACTAACTTGGGCGTCAAAGCATGTGTAGGTATCAAATCCTCTTCTCTTCACATAATGGCCTAAAGGTGAATCAGAGGTTGTTTTTCCAAATATTAAATACTCTGTTATTCTGTGAAGAGGCTTCCTAACAGGAAGGAACATTAATGTTGTACGTGGAAAACAAGATATAACGTTTCAAACACCTCATAAAAAATACTCAAGAATGGAGCATAGAGGAAGAATACCAGCTCATAACCTCAATTATTCATGATCCATATAAAGTACTGTTGTGAGGGCAAACCCAAATCAAAAGGAGGGTCTTATTGCTTCATCTTCCGACATTGAGAGTCGTATCTAATGACCTACAAGATTCAAGACCCCCGTGATGTGAATAAGACTTTTTCTTGTCCTTGGTTATAGTTTTAATGAAGACAAACGCATTAATAAAAAGAAGTCAAAGCTTGAAGACTAGAGCAATCAAGTTCAAATGATCATAAGCTTTGGAAAGTCAATGGAAGAATCAAGATGGTTAAGTATTCTTTACAATTCAAGTATATATATATATATATATATATATATATATATATATATATATATATATATATATATATATATATATATATATATATATATATATATATATCTTGATTGCTTAAAAGTATCGTGATCATTTCATCTTGTGTATGCATTCATTTTAACATCATGTGGAACTTGTTTGAAACTCAATTATTTAAGTATTTTTCTCTTTCATAGCAAGTGTAATCGGCTACACCAATTAGTTAACTAAGTACATAAACGTAAAAATAGTTTTTTAGAAGATTTTTTCAAACATTTTGTTTTTAGTAAATTGTGCATCTGAAACCATTGTAACAGCATTTTAAAACCGCCACAATTCGCACCAATTACACCATTTCTGGTAACAGGTTACACACTCGAAAATTTAAAATTTTCATGAAAAATATGATTCCAACGTTTTGCAACTTTCATACATCAAACATGGCAATGTTTCTGAATATACATTATTTCAGAAGTGTATATTGCATGTATATATACTTGTGGTTTAAGTTTTCAAAATAGAGACTCTTAGACACAAAATTTATATTTCAAAAGAGATTCTTTGATATACAACTTTCACATCTCATAATCCAAACAAGTTTCTAAACTTTCAAATATGAAACCTTCTGCATGAACTTTCATACATAGTCATTAAAGTTTCATTCATATTTTTCTGAGCACTTGTGTGTATATGTTTGAATTGTGATCAATACAAAAAGAAGATCAATTAATACATAATTGATTTAAGAGATATAACTTTTGTTACAAACTCAAATTTGTGTATATCTTGTTGTCTAGGATTATTGGAAACAAGGGATTGTTTTCTTTTTCTCTTGTGTTGCTTATATTAGAAGATTGTAGGATAGGTCGTGGTGGAAGACTTGTACAAAGATCTGACATAGTGGAAAATCTCTTATTGGGTAAATGGACTGGATGTACTCTTAAATTATGGGAGGAACCAAAATATATTTTTGTGTCTTTTACTTTATGCATTTATTTTTCAGCATATTTACTTTCATAACAATTCTGAAAAATAACAAAACCATTTCTAGCGCATCAAATCGAGAAAAGTCCAATAAATCTAATTTACTCCCTCTTAGAGACTGCGTATAAACTTATAATTGGTATCAGAGAAGGTTCAAGTAATATGCTCTTGTGGTCCAGAATGGCTTCCACAAACCCGATGTTCAGAGATGGTTGTAGTAGTAACAAGCCTCAATTGTTCTGTGGTGAATACTTTAATTTTTGGAAAATCCGCATGAAGACTCATCTAGAAGCACAAGGAGAAGATATATGGGATGTTGTACAAAATGGTATTTGTGTTCCTACTAGTAGTGTTTGGACAACAAAAATTAAAAGTTCATGGAATGAAGATGATAAGAAAAAGGCAGTATAGACAAGAAAGCAATCAACATACTTCAAAGTGCACTTAGCATGGATGAATTCTTTTGTGTCTCTCTATGTACAACGATAAAACAAATATGGGATACATTGGTGGAAAATCATGAAGTAAGCTTAAATAAAGAGATCAAGGTTGAATACATTGAGTCAAGAGTATGAGATATTCATAATGCATCCCGGAGAATCAATCTTTGCTATACAAAAGATATTTGTTCACTTAACCAATCACCTGATTGCTCTCGGTAAGACTTTTACTAACGATGAATTAAATCTTAAAGTGCTTACGTCTTTAACCAGGGAATGACAACCAAAGGTGACAATAACATCAGAAAAGAAGAGTCTTTCTACCATGACGTTTGTTTCCTTGTTCGGAAGACTTCAAGAACATGAAATGGAACTTGAGAAATTGGAGAAGCATGAAATACAAGTAAAAGATTCAAAAGATGTTGTCTAGCTTAAATACAATAGCCAAATTTCATGATAGCAATCAAAAGGAGGAGTCCACCTATGGTGATGATGATCTTATCAAAAATCTTGAAAAGTTCTTGAGAAAAGAAAGGAAAAAGGAGATCATTCAGAAAGAAGCACCAACAAGGAAAGTTACATATTGTTGATTCTAAGTGTTGGCAGCAATTTTGGTAAAACAAAGAGTGTTCACAAGATGTTATGTGTGATGTCTTAACATGAGATATCCTATGTACCTGCTGGAGTTCAAGAACATGTTCATGCAGAATTGTTTCAGAATGCCACATATAATACAATGCCATGGCTTCTAATATTGGATGTACCTGCTGGAGCTTAAATGAAAGACATGTTCATGCAGGATTGTTTCAGATGACATACACAAGTTCATGACATCTGATATGGTTGTTCCTGCTGGAAGTTATAAAAGGAATTGTTGGATTATGCAGGATTTTTCCAGGATGTCAAACCCGATGTCATGACATCCTGTACACAGAACATTCAGTATGAATGTCTGGTGTTTTGTGATTGCACAATTAAAGGCAATCTTTGTATGATTGAAGATATGATTAGCTGGCGCATTCAATCATGGATTACAACCAGGTTTACTTATTTTCCAAGGAGATCTAAACAACTGTTATAAAAAGATTTGATTGGAAAATAGTTTTAGGGTTTTCAAGAGGTCCAAGCCCAGCTGGATGCTTCTATAAAAAGGGACTTAGAAAACCTGTTTGAATACACAACCAAGACTGCGTGAAATATAGAGAGAGAGCTAGGGTTTATGTCTGTTTAGTCGTGAGACTTGTAGGTCATTCAAGTCATCCATTGATGATTGAATTGGACTGATTTGTGATTGTAATCTGTCACTCTAAAGTTGTTAAGCAAGAGTGTGTGTCTTCTTGATCAAAGCTGTTAAGCAAGATCAAGAGTGTATCTTCTTGATTGAAACTGTGAAGTAAAATCAAGAGTGTGTAATTGAAAAGTATTTTCTTTTCACAAGGGATTGTTGTTTAAAATCACTGGTGTGTGATTGTAGGGAAGTGAGTGGGTTCTCATATCTAAGAGTGCTTAGGTAGAAATTGCACGGGTAGAGATTAGGTGAGAAAGACTGTAACTTGTTGAAGTGTACAGAGAGTCTTTGAACTAATTCTATTTTAGTGAATTTCCTTCCTGGCTTGGTAGACCCCAGACGTAGGTGAGTTGCACCGAACTGGGTTAACAATTGCTTGTGTTATTTGCTTTACCATTCTGTATATTTATCCATTGTGTGTGAACAGATATTAGTGTCGTGACATTACCTTCGACATCTTGTATCTGATACCAGAATTTCAATTGGTATCAGAGCAGGAATCCTGCTCTGGTTCTGGGTGAGATCTAGGGACAATACTTTCTGGTACAATGGAGAGAGATGGAGGATCTGTTCATAGGCCACCAATTTTGGATGGTTCTAACTATGACTATTGGAAACCTCGAATGGTAACCTTTCTGAAATCCCTTGATAACAAGGCTTGGAAAGCTGTGTTGACAGGCTGGGTGCACCTTGTAGTTACTAAAGAAGGAGAAGCCAATGCTGAGAAAAAGCCTGAAGAACAATGGTTCAAGAAGGAGGATGACCTAGCCCTTGGAAATTCTAAAGCATTGAATGCCATCTTGAATGGAGTGGACAAGAACATCTTCAGATTAGTAAACAATTGTGAAGTAGCTAAAGATGCTTGGGACATTCTCAAAACCACTCATGAAGGCACCTCTAGAGTGAAAATGTCTAGACTACAGCTGCTCACCACCAAGTTTGAAAACTTAAGGATGAAAGAAGATGAAACTATTCATGAATTTTGCATGAGTATCCTTGAAATTGCCAATGCCTCTGGAGCTTTGGGTGAGAAGATGTCAGATGAAAAGTTAGTAAGAAAAATACTCAGATCACTCCCCAAGAGATTTGCTATGAAAGTAACAGCCATAGAAGAATCTCAAGACATCTCAAATATGAGAGTTGATGAGCTAATTGGATCCCTCCAAACATTTGAGATGGGAATATGTGATGGAGTTGAAAAAAAGGCCAAGAGCATAACATTTATGTCAAACACTGAAGAGGAAGATGAGGAAGGCTGTCAAGATATTGATAAAGATCTGGCAAATGAGATAGCAATGCTGGGAAGACAGTTCAACAGACTGATGAAACAGGTAGATGTGAGAGCAAAGGGCAATGTCAAGAACATCACATCTGACATCAGTAAATCCAACAACTTTGGTAAGAAAACAAAGTCTGAAGAAAAGCCCAAAGAAGTTCAGTGCTATGAGTGTAATGGATATGGTTATATTAAAACTGAATGTGGGACCTACCTTAAGAAACAAAAGAGAAGTCTTGTGGCCTCTTGGTCTGATGGAAGTGAAACTAAAGAGGCTACAAACCATGTGACTGCTTTGACAGGAAGATGGGGGTCTGAGGAAGAGTCAATTGATGATGAAAGATCCTTTGAAGAACTGGCCACTACCTACAAAGAGTTGTGCCACAGAAGTGCAGGAGTGTGCAGACAAGTTGAAACCCAAAAGAAAATGATAGCTCAGCTGAAAAATGAAAAGGAAGAGTATGTGAAAACCATCTCAAAACTGGATACTGAAGTTGTATTCTTGAATTCCAAACTAGATGAGATGACTAAGTATGTAAGAATGCTTAACAATGGATATGCCATCCTAGACAAGATTCTTCAGACTGGCCAAATAACAGGAAACAAATCTGGTATTGGATTCAAGGTTGAGTGCAGTTACACTAGTTGCAAACCAAAATCCAAACCTAAGTGCAGCCATGTTAAAAGCAAACTTGAGATGTCACATCAGATGTCACAACAGCAGAAAGGAAAACCTCAAAGATGGAAATGCCAATACTGTGGAAAATTTGGCCACCTGAAGCCCTTCTGCTATAAGCTATATGGTTATCCTGGCCCTGTTCAGTCTCAACACCAATCAAGGTCCAAACATCACAAGACTGTCAACAAAAAGCAATGGGTTCCTAAGACAAAGGTCACAAGTCTAATAGCTCACACTTCCCTCAGAGTTTCAGCCAAAGAAGATTGGTATTTTGACAGTGGTTGCTCCAGACATATGACTGGGAACAAAAATCTGCTAACTGAACTTCATCCTCATGCCATGAGTTATGTTACCTTTGGTGATGGTGCAAAGGGTGAAATCAAGGGAATGGGTATGCTGGATTGCCCTGGAGTTTCTGACCTTGATGATGTCCTACTTGTTAAGGGATTAACTACTAATCTTATAAGCATCAGTCAACTGTGTGATCAAGGTCTGAATGTAAACTTCACCAGAACTGAATGTCTGATTACTAACAAAGAAAATAAAGTAATCATGAATGGAGTTAGGTCCAAAGACAACTGCTACATGTGGAGCTCTCAAGAAACTGGATACTCTTCAATGTGTACCCTAGCCAAAGAAGAAGAAGTGAAGATATGACATCAAAGATTGGGCCATCTGCACCTTAAAGGTATGAAGAGGATCATATCAGTTGAAGTTGTTAGAGGAATTCCCAACTTAAAGATTGATGAGGGAAAACCTGTGGAGAATGTCAGATTGGAAAACAAACAAGGATGTCACACCAGAGGCTCAGACATGACACAACTACCAAAGTCCTGAAACTCCTTCATATGGACTTGATGGGACCCATGCAAGTAGAAAGCCTTGGTGGGAAGAAATATGCATATGTGGTGGTGGATGATTTCTCCAGATACACCTGGATCAATTTTATAAGAGAAAAAATTGATGTATTTGAAGTCTTTAAGGAGCTGTGTCTGAAACTTCAAAGGGAAAAAGAAAGTCCTGTTGTCAAAATTAGAAGTGATAATGGAAAGGAGTTTGAGAACAACAAATTTGCTGAATTCTGCTCTTCAGAAGGAATTCATCATGAGTTCTCATCTCCCATCACTCCCCAGCAAAATGGTGTGGTGGAAAGAAAAAATAGGACTCTTCAAGAATCAGCCAGAGCTATGATTCATGCTAAGAAATTGCCCTATCATTTTTGGGCTAAAGCCATGAACACAACCTGCTATGTTCACAACAGAGTGACATTAAAGAAAGGGACTCCCACAACCCTTTATGAAGTCTGGAAAGGAAGAAAACCTACAGTCAAATACTTCCATGTATTTGGTAGCAAATGTTATATCCTGGCTGATCGTGAGCAAAGAAGGAAGATGGATCCCAAAAGTGATGAAGGAATATTTCTGGGCTATTCAACAAACAGCAGAGCTTACAGGGTCTTTAATTCCAGAACTAATGTATTGATGGAATCCATTAATGTTGTGGTTGATGACCAACAGACGGATGTCACAGACGATGTCGAGACATCTCTGAATGATTCTTTAGATGACTTCTCAGACAAAAATAAGGAAGAAGAACCTCCTCAAGCTGAACCTGAAGATGACAAAATCAACAAGGGACCCTCTATCAGAATTAAGAAGGATCGTCCCAAAGATCTTATCATAGGAGATCCAGATAAAGGAGTCACTACTAGATCAAGGGAAGTGATCTCACATGGTTGCTTTGTGTCAAAGATTGAACCCAGAAATATCAAGGAAGCCTTGACTGATGAGTTCTGGATCAATGCCATACAAGAGGAGTTAGGCCAATTCAAGAGGAATGAAGTATGGGAATTGGTTCCTAGACCTGAAGGAGTAAATGTCATAGGAACAAAGTGGGTATATAAGAATAAATATGATGAACAAGGGGTTGTTACTAAAAACAAAGCTAGATTAGTAGCTCAAGGATATACTCAAGTTGAAGGAGTAGACTTTGATGAAACATTTGCTCCTGTAGCTCGCCTTGAGTCCATTAGACTATTGCTTGGAGTGACATGTATTCTGAAATTCAAGATGTTTCAAATGGATGTAAAAAGTGCCTTCCTGAATGGCTACTTAAATGAAGAAGTATATGTTGAACAGCCTAAAGGATTCACAGATCCAAAATCTTCCATAACATGTGTACAAACTAAAGAAAGCCCTCTATGGGTTGAAGCAATCTCCCAGGGCTTGGTATGAGAGACTCACAGTGTTCTTCACTGACAATGGATACAGGAAAGAAGGTATTGACAAAACTCTGTTTGTGAAGAATGAAGGAGGAAAGCTCATGGTGGTACAAATATATGTAGATGACATTGTATTTGGTGGGATGTCAGAACAGATGGTTGAACATTTTGTTAGACAAATGCAATCTGAGTTTGAGATGAGCCTTGTTGGAGAACTGACCTACTTTCTTGGGCTACAAGTCAAATAGATGGGAGACTCTATCTTTCTATCTCAAAGCAAGTATGCCAAGAACATTGTGAAGAAGTTTGGCATGGAGAATGCAAGCCATAAAAGAACACCTGCTCCTACACATGTAAAAATCTCCAAAGATGAAAATGGTGTTAGTGTAGATCAAAGTCTATACATAAGCATGATAGGAAGTCTGCTATATCTCACAACAAGCAGGCCTGACATTGCATTTGTTGTTGGTGTGTGTGCTAGATATCAAGCTGAACCAAAAGTCAGTCACATAAACCAAGTGAAGAGAATACTGAAATATGTCAATGGCACCAGTGACTATGGGATGTTATATACTCATGGATCTGGATCTATGTTGACTGGATACTGTGATGCTGACTGGGCTGGAAGTGTTGATGATAGGAAGAGCACATCAGGAGGATGTTTCTTCTTAGGGAACAATCTGATTTCATGGTTCAGCAAGAAACAGAATTGTGTATCTCTATCCACTGCCGAAGCTGAATACATAGTAGCTGGAAGTAGTTGTTCTCAACTGGTCTGGATGAAGCAGATGTTGTCTGAATACAATGTCACACAAGAAGTCATGACATTATACTGTGATAACCTGAGTGCCATAAATATTTCCAAAATTCCTATTCAACATAGCAGGACAAAGCACATTGACATTCGTCATCACTTCATCAGAGATCTTGTAGAAGAGAAGATCATAACTCTGGAGCATGTTACTACTGAAAAGAAATTAGCAGACATTTTCACTAAAGCTTTGGATGTCAATCAATTTGAATGTTTAAGGGGGAAGTTGGGGATCTGTGTTCATGAGAACCTATAGCAAGTAAAGGAGTTTGTGGTTATCCCAGAGGATATTTTTGACTGGGTAAAGTGTGATGTGGCGAAGACTGGACTGTGTGGCTGGAAGCTATTATGATGTTGATGTTTAGAAGACTAATGTGTTATTATTTTTGAAAAAGGTCACCTTTGGTCAATTTTGACTAAAAAGGGGGAGAAGTGGTAATAAGGAAGAGGACAACTATTTTAAACAGAATCTTGTGGAAGTGCACAGGTGTTAAAACAAAATGCTATTCTGTTTACAGATGTCAAAGAGGATGTCTGATATGGTGCACAAATGTTGATTTTGAAGCAGATGTCAGAATGACATTCTGGCTGGTACAGGTGTTGGAGTTACAGTAGCTGTTATGTTCATGGAGACTGGTTGTTGTGTGCACAGATTTAGGGGGAGAAGGAGTACCCTTGTGCGTTTGTGTGTCTTACTAGTTGCATCCATAACTAGTAATTCTGTTTATGTTGCACAGATTTAGGGGGAGGAGAAATACCCTTGTGCATGTGTGTATTACTAGTAGCTATAGCTGTAACACCCTTCTAAAATACCCCAAATATTTCAATTAAAATAGCAACATATCAATCAGAGTAATTATGCCCCGAAGGGTGTCACACAATCATTTCACAACCATCATCAGAATATCCTGTCATGCTCATTTATTTAATCCAAATTATAAAGTATCTGCATAATACGCAGCGGATAAAATCAATTCAATTATTCACATCATGTAACATATTACATGCAAAATGGTTCACAACCAATCAATAAAATATTCAAACATCCCTTCCCGATGTTACATCTATCAGAGCATGACCCACTAGGAGACTACACTAGACTCCAAGCACTAGCTCCTATTCAACTCACTGCTCGTTACCTGAAAAATAGGTGTAAGGGTGAGTTCCTCAATCAATATAATAAGCATTATACAACATTATGTAATGTTAAGTAACTAACGCATCAAATCACTCTAACCAGACTACACACTCAATAACGGCAGTATCAATTCAAACATCATATTCAATACCAATACAACTCATATTCATACTCAATATCAATACAAACACACGTATAATATTGGAATACTGTTAGATGCCCAAAAGTGCTTATTTGAGCTATCATATGTGGGCATCTTTCACTCTTATACCTTGCTAATGTGGTCAAAACCACATTCATTTTACATGGAATGCATTACATTGATAAACAAGCTTGGTGCCTTTGATGTGTGTGATTATTGTGCAGGAAAGGCATGAATTAATTGATAAGGAAGACACAACAAAATTGGCAAAGGAACCAAAGCAAAAGAGCATTTCATCTGCCAGCTCGCTAGGCGAGGATGTGGCGAAGCAAAACCTTCGCTAGGCGAGCTCCTGGCGAAAGGCTCCAGTAAATTGGTTAATTAATTCGCTAGGCGAACTGAAGGCGAAGTGGCAGCGAATTCAGTCTGTTTTGGTGAAATGAGCAGCCAGCACTAGCTCGCTAGGCGAGGCTCTAGCGAGTCCCCAGCGAGCATTCCAGTAGCAAAACCTCTCAACCTCGCTGGGGCGAAGGTTGAAGCGAGTTCTTCGCTAGGCGAAGGTCTGTTCGCTAGGCGAACATGACAGTTCCACAGGCCCAGTTTTCTCTGGGCGCAGGGGCATTTTGTGCCCATTTTTGGCCTTCGCTAGGCGAGCCATTCTGCTCGCCTAGCGAACGTGACAGTTCTGCACTTGTCTATAAGTAGCAGGTGCCACCTTTTGTACAAGAGGACACTTTGAGACCACTTTTTACCAACTTTTCCATTTTTTGTACTTTCTCTTAGATATTTTACAGCATTGCTTTGTGGGGGATTTTATGCCCTAATTTCATTTCTCTTCATCTAGCAACCATCTTCCACAAAAAGAAGGTGGATTCCCATCCAACTTCGATCATTCGACTTGGATGTTGATCAACCCTCTTTTCTTACTTGCCGACCAAGCTACCATGAAAATGAGTAGCTAAGTCTCCATTTGTCAAGGTTAGATGTAGGTGATTTCCAAGCTTTGTATGTAAATGTAAGGATCCTCATATGTAAACTCTTTAACGGTAAATATATGATGAAAACTTTGTTTCTATTTAAAACTCTTTGTGTTGGTATTTGATCGAGAGATGTTTACCGATTCTTGACCTAGGTTTTCATCCAAACTTGTTTGTTAGCTAGAGATAGTAACGAATGATTTTGTTCACCATAAGGTTGAACCAAAACGTTGTCTTTTTGATAGATTGTGTTCGAGAGAAACAATGGATCAAAATGACAAAACTCACAATGGGTGTTCGAGAGAAACGCATTGAGAGGACTTTGTGAAATTATTTATCATCTAAAGGAGTTTATAATATTGTTGACCGTGCAAAAACATGCAAAGCAAATGTAATCATTGAAACCTAACTTTGACAATATTTCTCATATTAATCAAAACGTAACTTTTACCGCAATTAATTACTTTGTATGCAATATAACTTGATTAAAACCCAAAACCCTAGTGTTACTTTAAGTTAAGATTAATTCAACCATTGAACGGCAGCGATATCTTACAATCTCTGTGGATACGATAACAAAAACCCGACACTTCAAAACTGTCCAACCAACAAAATGGCGCCGTTGCCGGGGATTGTAAATTGATATTGCGAGCATCGCATTGGTTGTTTAAGTTTTAGCTTGTGAATTTTTGACTTGTGCTTGTAATTCGTTTGGTTTAGTGTGCAGCTTACGTTTTATGCGAGGGAAAATCCCTGTGGACGAACTTCTTTTTGATCCTGAGATCGAGAGAACCGCAAGGAGGCTCAATAGCAAAACAAGACGTAGGAGGCAACAGGCTAGGCAACGCCAAGAGCAAGGAGAAAGTTCTTCAACCACCAATCCACACACATTCGTACCAAACATGGAGCCACAACCACCACCACCGATTTCTACTCCATGTATTAACAGTCCAAGGAACACCGCTCAGTTTGCCAACCAAACTGGAAGGCAAGCTGAGATGAAGACGGGAACTCTGAATTTATTGTATGGGAGTCCATTCACCGGAATGGACCATGAAGACCCATTTGCTTTTCTCACAAAATTCTATGAGATAGCATTGGCTACCGGAGTGGATCAGGCTCAGGAGCTTCCGTTGTTCAGACGTTTATTTCCTCACGCTTTGCTCGGTAAAGCAAAGGATTGGTATCTTGATCAAACACCTGCCGTAATGACAGATTGGAATGTGTTAGAGGAGAAATTCATTGAAAGATTTTTCTCTCATAACCGATTCATGGAATCAAAGACGGCCATCTCGGTGTTTTCTCAAGGAACCAGTGAATCGTTGAATGAAGCGTGGGAGAGATTCAAGTCCATGCTTAGGAAATGCAAAGGGCATGGATTTGATGAATTAACTCAAATCCATATCTTCCGAAATGGACTTCAACCAAACTGTAAGACGTTGTTGGATGCCACCTCGGGTGGCTCGTTGATGTCAAAGAGTGCCGAAGAAGCCACCAACATTATCAACCGTATGGCTTTGAATGATCTTCAAAGTCAAAGTCGTGGAAATTCTTTGAAGAAGGCGGGAGTGCTTGAGTTAGGGACGAATGATGCCATACTTGCCCAAAACAAGCTCATCTCACAACAAGTGGAACTTTTAACGCAACAAATCAAGGAGTTAAGAGAACCGTCAAAAGCTAAACAAATAGCTTGTTGTGAACTTTGTAAAGGTGAACATGACACCGGATTTTGTCCACCTCCCGGTTTTGACGAAGTAAATTACATGGCAAATCAACGGGACTATCAACCAAGACAACAACAACCTTATCAACCGCACCCTCAACAACAACAACAACAACAACAATTCCAAGGGAACCAAGGGTTCCAACCTAGAAGCAACTATTATCATAACCAAGGTTATGGAGGTGGTTCTTCTAGCCGTCAAAATCCTCCCCAAAATCCGTATCAATCTCAACAACCGCCGGTAGTCAATTCTAAATTGGAAGAGACATTGACGCAATTCATGCAAATGTCAATGGCCAATCAAAAGAGTAGTGACGCAGCCATAAAAAATCTTGAAACTCAAGTGGGGCAACTTGCCAAGCAACTAGCTGAACAACAAACCGGTCCTTCTTTCTCGGCCAATACGCAAACAAATCCAAAGGAGCATTGTAAGGCGATTGTGACAAGAAGTGGAAGGGAGTTGGGTAGTGAAAACGAAAAAAGAATGGCAAGTGAAAAAAGAGAGAAAGAGAAGGAGATTGAGGAGGAGATAGTGGAAGAAAATGTTGATGGTGAAGTAGGAGTGTGGAGTGATGAGGAAGTAGTTGAAAAGAATAAAAATAATGGTGAAGTTGAAAATGAAAAAGATGTGGAGATTGAGGAGAATAAAAATGATGAGGTAATAAGGGAGGTAGTGAAGAAGCCGAGATGGAAAAGCGCTAGAATAGCGAAAGGGAAGGAGGTAGTGAGCGCTACTCCTGTCCAAAACCTTCCTTACCCTCACGCCCCGTCAAAAAGGGAGAATGAACGGCATTACGCCCGGTTCATGGATATTTTTAAGCAATTACAAATAAACATTCCGTTTGCTGAAGCTTTGGAACAAATGCCAAAGTATGCCAAGTTCATGAAGGACATACTAACCAAAAAGCGGAGGTATACGGAACCAGAGACCATCGTCCTTGATGCGAGCTGTAGTGCCATCATTCAAAGGACGCTTCCTAAGAAAGAGGTTGATCCGGGAAGAGTTACATTGCCGGTTAAAATTGGTGATGTGTATGTCGGAAAGGGACTTATTGACTTGGGGTCGAGCATAAATCTTATACCTTTGTCAATTATCAAGAGGCTTGGCAACATCGAGATTAAGTCCATCCGAATGACATTACAATTGGCGGATAAGTCGACGACCCATCCTCATGGCGTAGCCCAAGATGTGTTGGTGAAGGTCGACAAATTCTTCTTCCCGGTGGATTTCATTGTAATTGATATGGAGGAAGATGATGATGCTCCGCTCATATTGGGCCGACCATTCATGAAGACCGCAAGAATGATGATTGATGTTGATGACGGTTTAATGAAGGTGCGTGTTCAAAATGAGGAGGTCACCTTTGATCTATTTGAGGCGATGAAGCATTCCAAGGATAGACATGATAGCTTTCGAATCGATGTGATCGAAGACGCTATTATGGAAGTTTCAAAGCATATTCACGAGATATCTCCTACGGAGTTAGCTCTCGACGACTCATTGGAGGTTTTCACTGTTGAAGAGGAGCTAGCTCTTGAGGAATGCTTGAAGGAACTTGATAGCTTGGAAGACCTACAACCGTGGGAAGTAGAGGAAGAAAATTTGAAGAAGGAGGTAATTGACGAGAAAGCGTCAATTGAATTAAAAGAGTTACCTTCGACGTTGAAATATGTATTCCTTGATGATACCGAGGACAAGCCGGTTATCATAAGCAACCTTTTGACAATTGAAGAAGAAGCCCGTCTAATCATTGTGCTCAAAACCAATCAAGAAGCTATGGGTTGGACTCTTTCCGATCTTAAAGGAATTAGTCCATCCTATTGTATGCACAAGATTTTGATGGAGGAGGATTTCAAGCCGGTGGCTCAACCACAACGCCGCTTAAATCCTACGATGAAAGAGGTTGTAAGAAAGGAAGTGGTGAAGCTTTTGGATGCGGGAATGATTTACCCGATCTCGGATAGTCCGTGGGTTAGTCCCGTGCACGTGGTTCCGAAGAAGGGTGGAATGACCGTAATCCGTAATGACAAAGACGAATTGATCCCGACTAAAGTTGCCACGGGATGGAGAATGTGTATAGATTATAGACGGTTGAATACCGCGACTCGTAAGGACCATTTTCCACTCCCATTTATGGATCAAATGCTTGAAAGACTATCGGGCCAACAATACTACTGTTTTTTAGACGGCTACTCCGGGTACAACCAAATTGCGGTTGACCCGGTTGATCATGAGAAGACGGCTTTCACGTGTCCGTTTGGAGTGTTCGCATACAGAAAAATGCCTTTTGGGCTTTGCAATGCGCCGGCGACATTCCAACGATGTGTCCAAGCTATTTTTGCCGATCTAATAGAGAAAACAATGGAAGTCTTCATGGATGACTTCTCGGTGTTTGGTGGGACGTTTAGTCTATGCTTGGCAAATTTGAAGACGGTGTTGGAAAGGTGTGTGAAGACTAATTTGGTGCTAAATTGGGAAAAGTGTCACTTTATGGTGACCGAGGGGATTGTGCTAGGCCACAAAGTCTCTAAAAGGGGGCTTGAAGTGGATAGAGCTAAGGTTGATGTAATTGAAAAATTACCCCCTCCGGTCAATGTGAAGGGCATCCGTAGTTTTTTGGGGCACGCGGGGTTCTACCGGCGCTTCATCAAGGACTTCTCAAAGGTGGCTAAACCTTTGAGCAATTTACTCGCCAAAGATCAGGTATTTCTCTTCACCGACGATTGTTTGCAAGCTTTCGAGGTTTTAAAAGAAAAATTGGTTACCGCTCCAATAATAGTCGCTCCCGATTGGAATGAAAATTTTGAATTAATGTGTGACGCGAGTGACTATGCCGTTGGAGCGGTACTTGGCCAAAGAAAGGACAAAACTTTTCATGCTATACATTATGCGAGTAAGGTTCTTAACGAGGCTCAAATAAATTATGCCACAACGGAAAAAGAACTACTCGCAATAGTGTATGCGCTAGAAAAGTTTAGGTCCTATCTTATAGGGTCTAAAGTCGTGGTGTACACTGACCACGCGGCGATTAAATATTTGCTGACCAAGCCGGATTCGAAGCAAAGGCTCATCCGTTGGATCCTCTTGTTACAAGAATTCGATGTCGAAATTAAAGACAAGAAGGGGTCGGAAAACTTGGTAGCGGATCATTTATCCCGCTTGGTGAATGTCGAGGTTACCGCATCTGAAAAGGAAATCCGGGAAGAATTTCCTGATGAAAAATTGTTTAAGGTTCAAGTAAGGCCGTGGTTTGCAGACTTTGCAAACCACAAGGCTAGTGGTTGTGTGCCGGCCGACCTAACTTCGAACCAAAAGAGGAAGTTCCTTTCGGATGCGAAGTATTATGTTTGGGATGACCCATACTTGTTTAAGTTGGGTAGCGATAACCTGTTAAGGAGATGCGTAACTGGTGATGAAGCCCAGAGCATCCTTTGGCATTGTCACAACTCGCCTTATGGCGGTCATTATAATGGGGTTAGAACGGCCACTAAAATTCTTCAATCGGGATTTTATTGGCCAACTATTTTTAAAGACGCACATACCCATGCGCAAAGTTGTGACAGTTGCCAAAGAAGTGGTGGGATAGGTAAGAGAGATGAGATGCCTCTCCAAAATATCCAAGAAGTGGAAGTGTTCGATTGTTGGGGCATAGATTTTGTTGGACCTTTCCCACCCTCTTACGGGAATGAGTACATGCTTGTTGCTGTTGATTATGTCTCAAAGTGGGTTGAGGCGATTGCCTCACCTCGGGCGGATGCCAAAACGGTGATAAAATTTTTAAAGAAAAACATCTTTTCCCGTTTTGGAACTCCCCGAGTGTTGATAAGTGACGGAGGGTCACACTTTTGCAATGCACCTTTGGAAACAATTTTAAAACATTATGGTGTATCGCATAGGGTGACAACTCCGTACCACCCTCAGGCTAATGGCCAAGCCGAGGTCTCTAATCGTAAGATTAAGAGAATCCTCGAGAAAACCGTGTCTAACTCGAAAAAGGAGTGGTCCCAAAAATTGGACGAAGCATTATGGGCCTACCGTACGACCTTTAAAGCTCCAATTGGCCTAACTCCGTTTCAATTGGTATTTGGTAAAACTTGCCATTTGCCGGTTGAATTGGAGCACAAGGCCTTGTGGGCCCTCAAATTTTTAAATTTTGAGAATGAGTCGGCCGGTGAAAAAAGGAAAGTACAACTACTTGAGTTGGAGGAGATGCGCAATGCCGCATACCACTCAAGTTGGTTGTACAAGGAAAAAGCCAAGAAATATCATGACAAGAAGATCCGTACCAAAGAATTTGTGCCCGGACAATTGGTCTTATTGTTCAACTCCCGGTTGAAGTTGTTTCCCGGGAAGTTGAAATCGAAATGGTCCGGGCCATTTCGGGTGAAAGAAGTCAAAGAGTACGGGGCCGTTATCATTGAAGATATGGACGAGAAAGACAGTTGGACCGTGAACGGCCAACGATTGAAAGTATATCTCGGCGGTCATGTGGATCGCGAGAGTTGTGCTCAGCCGCTCGATGCTCCTCTGTGAGCATCGCACCGTCGAGCTTAGCCGACGTTAAACAAGCGCTAGTTGGGAGGCACCCCAACATTGTAAGTATTTCCTGTTTTATGTTTTATGTTTTTCAGGCTGGATGACATGCAAGTGCTGCATTTGCAAAAGCACTTGCTGTCATGCTCGCTTGCAGCTCGCTAGGCGAGGCTGCAGCGAGCGCGCTCGCTGGCTGCTCGCTAGGCGAGGCAGTAGCGAGCGCACCAGTACTGTTATATTTAAACAGTTCAGCAGGGCAGTTTTGCCCTTACCCTAAAAATTCTTCTGAACTGCTCTGCTGAAGTGTGCGATTTCCCTTCTCAAATTCTCTACCGTGCATCCATATCAACAACATTTGTGTGTCGGTCATTTGCAAACACTTCCCACTTCTCCTTTCCAAATCCGTTTACCTCAAGGTTTGCCCTATTGCATGTTTCTTTTGTTGCATTATTTATTTCCAACTTTGAATGGTAAATAGGATAGGTGTGATAGGAACCTTGAGGTTGCATGCAATTTTGGGAGTTTGCAATGTTGTGCATTTAGGTTTTTAAATTGGGGATTTACTCTTACTTAGGTTTTCCATGAAATTAGGCATCCCCAATAGCATAGAACCATTCATAGTCTTGAGAAATCATTGGGTTTTGCTGTGGAAACCTTGTATGTACAGGTTTTGGGGGAAACAATTTTGAAAATGCAGAAAACCCCAAAACCCGTAAGGTTCGCTAGCACTCGCTAGGCGAACCTGGGGCGAGCATTCGCTGCCACTTCGCTAGGCGAAGCAGCAGCGAGCAAACCAGTCCCTTATAAAAGCTGTTTTGGTTCTAATCTGTTTGTTTCGTGTTTGTTGCTTTGTCTCTTGTTTTGCAGAATGGAGTCAAGAGCTAGTGCTGGCAAGAAAAGAAAGGGAGCGGCAACTACTTCACGAACCGTGCCAATCCAATTCGACCACGACAAGTTTGTGGGCCCGAAACAAGCGGCACGGTACATCGCTTTGGAGAAGCGAAACATTTTGCCTGAGAAGCGGTTTCTGATCAACCCACAGGGCACGTATCGGAGTTTTGCCGGGTTGATTGATACAAAGAAATGGGATAGGTTGATAAATCCCTTGGAACACTATGACATCGCTACAGTGCGGGAGTTCTACGCTAACGCATTGCCTGATGATGATGAGCCCTTCACTTGGGTCTCTAGAGTGGCCGGTCGGCCAGTTCCTTTTGACAGGGATACAATCAACCAAATCCTCGGGGAGCCGCTTCAGCTGGGTGCTGATGAAAGAGACCAGTACCATATTGACCTCCGGCTGCACAAGGATATCCCAGCAATTACAGCCGCCCTGCTTCTACCAGGGAAATCAGTTGAGCCGAACCCATCTGGGGTTCCTATGAGATATCATCGGGAGGACATGACTCCCATGGCTCAGCTGATTCTTCTTCTGGTTTTGACCAACATACAACCCAAATCCCACACATCTACTGTGCCGATCCCAGTGGCACACTTAGTACATTCCATCCTCGCCAATGTTGAGATTGATGTGGCGAGGATCATTGCCAATGAGCTGAAGACGGTAATAGAGAGCGGACTGAAGTCGGGGGCTCGGGTGAATTGCCCCCTTGCATTCCCTTGTTTGATTATGAGCCTGTGCATTAAGGCACGAGTGCGACTTCCGTCTCGGGGTCAGGTTAGGATCCCGGCTCCTATTGATGACCGGTATGTGGCAAAATACTGCAGAGCTAAGGCCACCGGCAGCAGTGCAGCCTCAGGTAGCACTAGGGTTTCTGATGGTCCTAGTGCTTCTACTCCCAGGGTCGATCCATACCTGCGGGCTGCGTGTGAATACAATTTCCAGTGGATGGCAGCATCGCAGAGGGCTATGATTGACATGCACGACTCGATGCAGCGTTTGCAGCTGCAGGGTAGTGGTGCACATGCTTTGATGACACGGGAGCAGTTTCTGACTAATGCAAATTGGCCCGTGGACGTGCCAGTCTATTCTGAGGGGGTGGGAGCTGATGATGATGATGAGGATGATGATGAGGCGACCGGTTCTGAGGCCGGTAGTGAGGAGGAGTCTTGAGCCCTTTGTGGGTTAAGTTTTTGTTTTTTGTATTTCAGTTTTTTTTATTATTATGGCATTTTTATTTGTACTTTTGAATTTTGTATTTTGACCAATGGGTTGTACTATTGGGGTGTTTTGTCCCCCACGAACAAAATTTTATTTTTTTCAGTTAATATTATTTATGTTTGTTGTTAATTTTGTGTGCTTAATAAAATTTTGGTTGAATGAGTGGCAAACCCTTCTAGATTGGTTGCTCCTCAAGAAGTACCCAATGAAGGTGCATCCGAGCTTGGATGGCAATGATAAGAATAACAAGTGAATGAAGCTAAGGTACATGGTTACCGTCGGCTAGAATTTTAGAATGCATTAGGAACTTTACTCTTTTTGGTAAATAGAATATTGTCTTTTTGCAACATAATTGAATGAATGTTTCATCTAGAACTTAGAACCATATATGGTGAGGAAACCTCCATTGTACACTTAAATGCTGGAGTCTAATAAGTTTTGTTGATTCATTTGATTCATTATTTGTCTGTTATTATTGTGAAATTGTGGAAGCAATTAGAAATGATCAAGGCACTTGTTTTCTTTCGAGCACAACTACATCCAAAAATATCTTACCTGTGAGTAGAGAGAGTATTTGTTAACCCCTTTGAGCCTGAACTGTTGAATCTCGGCTTGAAATAAAGCGAGATCTCAAAAATCTTTTTTTTTACAACCCGGAAATCTTGATTATTGTTCTTTTGCCGTAAAAAGTTAAGAGCATTCACTTAGGGTGTGGAAGAAATAAGTTGGGGAGAACGAAAAAGAATTGGTAAGTACCACAGCTTTTGAAAATGAAAAGAAAAACCGAGCAAGCATAGAAAAATATATGTATCGAAAATGTAGAAAATAAACATCTGTTTTGTATATTTGATGTGAAAGAAAAGAACAAAAATAGAAAGAATGAAAAAAAAAAAAATGAATGCTTGCTTGGAAGAAAAAAAAAAATTGTAGTGAGAAACAAGAATTGAGTTGTGGAATATGTGTTGTGAAGGTTACAAATAAGAAACAAAGGAAACAAAGTCGAGTAGTGTGAATATTACTGTGAATGTCTCTTTTGCATCGGCACTTTCGTTTCAATGGCCTTAGAAATGACCCTTGTTTGTTAACCCGACCAAGCTTCAACCGAAAAGCCCTTAGTGATCTTTTTGTTTCCACAGTACAACTTATAATTGTTAGACATTGTATGAATCTGTTTGATTTCTTCATTATTTGTTAGAGAGTGAGATTATTCCCGCGGTTGCAAACGCGTTAAATCTTCAATCCTTATTCGAAGAGGAGAGATAGGGTGATTCATTCAGAATAGTATTGTTGTAGATAGATAAATATTTTGCATTGCTATTTAAGTTTTAGTTCTTATGTATTATTTTATTCAAAACCGTTGGAAACGTGTATTTGCGGATTTCGCTTGTGTTTGAGCCGTTTATCCAACTTCGGAGAATCCGTTTTCTTAAAAGCAAATCCTCTTGTCTTTCAAGAGGCATACTTTGCTTGAGGACAAGCAAGAATCTAGTTGGGGAGAGTTGTTAGATGCCCAAAAGTGCTTATTTGAGCTATCATATGTGGGCATCTTTCACTCTTATACCTTGCTAATGTGGTCAAAACCACATTCATTTTACATGGAATGCATTACATTGATAAACAAGCTTGGTGCCTTTGATGTGTGTGATTATTGTGCAGGAAAGGCATGAATTAATTGATAAGGAAGACACAACAAAATTGGCAAAGGAACCAAAGCAAAAGAGCATTTCATCTGCCAGCTCGCTAGGCGAGGATGTGGCGAAGCAAAACCTTCGCTAGGCGAGCTCCTGGCGAAAGGCTCCAGTAAATTGGTTAATTAATTCGCTAGGCGAACTGAAGGCGAAGTGGCAGCGAATTCAGTCTGTTTTGGTGAAATGAGCAGCCAGCACTAGCTCGCTAGGCGAGGCTCTAGCGAGTCCCCAGCGAGCATTCCAGTAGCAAAACCTCTCAACCTCGCTGGGGCGAAGGTTGAAGCGAGTTCTTCGCTAGGCGAAGGTCTGTTCGCTAGGCGAACATGACAGTTCCACAGGCCCAGTTTTCTCTGGGCGCAGGGGCATTTTGTGCCCATTTTTGGCCTTCGCTAGGCGAGCCATTCTGCTCGCCTAGCGAACGTGACAGTTCTGCACTTGTCTATAAGTAGCAGGTGCCACCTTTTGTACAAGAGGACACTTTGAGACCACTTTTTACCAACTTTTCCATTTTTTGTACTTTCTCTTAGATATTTTACAGCATTGCTTTGTGGGGGATTTTATGCCCTAATTTCATTTCTCTTCATCTAGCAACCATCTTCCACAAAAAGAAGGTGGATTCCCATCCAACTTCGATCATTCGACTTGGATGTTGATCAACCCTCTTTTCTTACTTGCCGACCAAGCTACCATGAAAATGAGTAGCTAAGTCTCCATTTGTCAAGGTTAGATGTAGGTGATTTCCAAGCTTTGTATGTAAATGTAAGGATCCTCATATGTAAACTCTTTAACGGTAAATATATGATGAAAACTTTGTTTCTATTTAAAACTCTTTGTGTTGGTATTTGATCGAGAGATGTTTACCGATTCTTGACCTAGGTTTTCATCCAAACTTGTTTGTTAGCTAGAGATAGTAACGAATGATTTTGTTCACCATAAGGTTGAACCAAAACGTTGTCTTTTTGATAGATTGTGTTCGAGAGAAACAATGGATCAAAATGACAAAACTCACAATGGGTGTTCGAGAGAAACGCATTGAGAGGACTTTGTGAAATTATTTATCATCTAAAGGAGTTTATAATATTGTTGACCGTGCAAAAACATGCAAAGCAAATGTAATCATTGAAACCTAACTTTGACAATATTTCTCATATTAATCAAAACGTAACTTTTACCGCAATTAATTACTTTGTATGCAATATAACTTGATTAAAACCCAAAACCCTAGTGTTACTTTAAGTTAAGATTAATTCAACCATTGAACGGCAGCGATATCTTACAATCTCTGTGGATACGATAACAAAAACCCGACACTTCAAAACTGTCCAACCAACAAATACATCCATTCATATTATACGCCATACACATATTATGCAATGAGACTCCATGCATGCGGTACCGACTATTTGTGAACATATAGTTCACCTCACCGTCCAAATCCAGGCACGGCTACCAAGTCCAACTAGTCCCACTCATTTGAGACCTAGTGACTCACTCACTAATTCCTCGCCACGGGAATTAGCTACCACCCCTCAAGGGCTATGCTATGCACGCTAATTCACCTAGCATGCAAACATCGACAACAATCCATAATGACTAACTCACTAATTCCTCACAATGGGAATTAGCTACCACCATAAAGGCCACAATATGCATGCTAATCACCTAGCCATGCTACATCATCAACAACAATTCAAGAATAGACATATGCTCACACTCTAAGCCATAAAACAGTCTATTCACAAGTGCACACATAACTGATACATTCACAGCATCATGCATACCATCACACATCATCAGTATATTATCACATAAGCATATCATATCATGCCACATAATCAAAAACAGTATTAGCACACTCTACTAATGCCTATACTACTCAAGACCCAACAAAACAACAACAACATTACCACGATATCACATCTAGGAGTTTAAAACGCGAAATCTGCCCTTCAAACTGATATGGCGAACGCCATTAGGCTAATGGCGAACGCCATTAGCGTTACACGCTCTCATTCTGGAAAAACTGTCTGTCAAACTGATATGGCGAACGCCATTAGGCTAATGGCGAACGCCATTAGCGTTAAACGCTCTTATTCTGAAAAAAACCCAAACGGCGAACGCCGAAGGCATAATGGCGAACGTCATTTGGCTGTTATGTGCATAGATGTTAAATTTCTACGAATTCCTTTCAATTATCATCCAATTTCATTCATCCACTGGCTGTTATGTGCATAGATGTTAAATTTCTACGAATTCCTTTCAATTATCATCCAATTTCATTCATCCACTGGCTGTTATGTGCATAGATGTTAAATTTCTACGAATTCCTTTCAATTATCATCCAATTTCATTCATCCACTATTCCACAAATTCATCATACATCAATCTAATCAGAGATAAAACAATGGTTATCACTACCCAGTACATATTATCATATAATACCCTTTAACCGATGATAAACCCCCCTTACCTGAGTTAATCCGGCAAATCTCAAGCTTCAAGCTCTTCTCTTCTCCAACCTTCTTCCTCTTGCTCTGCCTTTGCCCTTTTCCTCTTTCACGATCGCTTCTCTGTTTTTCACGTAAAAACCTTTTTACTCCAAATGGGACTTTTTCCTTAATTCCAACTTATATATATTTTCCAATAAATAATTATCCCAATAATTATTATTCCAAAATAATAGTAATAATAATCCCAAATTCCAATTATTCAATTAAATTAATAAAAAAAATATTAATTTAAATTAAATAATTATCTTATTTTAATTGGGGTGTTACAACTCTCCCCCACTAAAAGAGTTTTCGTCCTCGAAAACATACCTCAAGCGAACAACTCCGGATAAGACTCCTTCATCTGACTCTCAAGTTCCCAGGTCACATTGCCACCTGCTGGTCCTCCCCAAGCTACCTTCACCAATGCAATCTCTTTACCCCGCAACTGCTTCAACTCTCGATCCTCGATCCTCATAGGTGATGCTTCAACAGTCAGGTCATCTCTCACCTGTACATCATCTATTTGGACTACATGCGACGGATCATGAATGTATCTCCTCAACTGAGACACATGAAAAACATCATGCAAATTCGCAAGCGACGGGGTAAAGCGATACGATAGGCTACCTCTCCTATCCTTTCTAAAATCTGATAGGGACCAATAAATCGAGGTGTCAACTTCTTTGACTTCAAAGCTCGACCAACACCAGTTATCGGAGTAACACGAAGAAACACATGATCTCCCTCTTGGAACTCAAGTGCCTTCCTCCTCTTATCATGATAACTCTTCAGTCGACTCTGAGCAATTCTCATCTTCTCCTGAATCATCTTAATCTTGTCCGTAGTTTGTTGAACAATCTCCGGTCCAACCACAGCACTCTCACCGGACTCATACCAACATAAAGGTGTCCGACATCTCCTACCATACAAAGCTTCAAACGGTGCCATACCAATACTCGAATGAAAACTATTGTTGTAGGTAAACTCAATCAACGGTAAATAACAATCCCACGCACCTCTCTTTTCTAAAACACAAGCTCTCAAAAGATCCTCTAGTGACTGAATCGTCCTCTCAGTCTGACCATCAGTCTGCGGATGATATGCAGAACTCAATCTCAGCTTAGTTCCCAAAGCCTTCTGCAAACCTTCCCAAAACTTCGATGTAAATCTAGGATCTCTGTCCGAAACAATACTCGACGGAATACCATGCAAACTTACAATCTTCTCAATATACAACTCGGCTAATCTCTCTAACGGATAATCCATTCTGATCGGAATGAAATGAGCCGATTTGTCAATCTATCAACAATCACCCAAATAGCCTCAAAATTCTTATTTGTCCTCGGCAACCCAGAAACAAAATCCATACTGATACTATCCCACTTCCACTCTGGAATAGCCAACGGTTGCATTAGCCCAGACGGCTTCTGATGCTCAATCTTTGACTTCTGACAAGTCAAACAAGAATAAACAAAACTCGCGATTTCTCTTTTCATTCTCGGCCACCAAAATAACCTTTTCAAATCATGATACATCTTCGTAGCTCCAGGATGAATACTCAGGCCACTACGATGTCCTTCCTCAAGAATACTCTTCTTAAATTCGATAACATCCGGAATACACACCCGATTACTAAATTTCAAAACACCATTCTCATCAATTCTGAATTCACCACCTTGACCTTGATTCACTAGAGTCAACTTATCAACCAAAAGCACATCGGATTTCTGACCCTTTCTAATCTCATCCAGAATACCACTCGTTAACTTCAACATTCCCAATTTAACACTATTGTGAGTACTCTCACCCACCAAACTCAAGTCTCTAAACTGCTCAATTAAATCCAATTCCTTAACCATTAACATAGACATATTCAATGATTTCCGACTCAACGCATCAGCCACTACGTTTTCTTTACCCGGATGGTAGTTCAAACCAAAGTCATAATCCTCCAGAACTCCAACCATCTCCTCTGTCTCATATTCAGCTCTTTCTGATCAAACAAATACTTTAAACTTTTATGGTCACTGAAAACCTCGAATCTTGACCCGTACAAGTAATGCCTCCACAACTTCAGAACAAAAACCACAGCTGCCAACTCTAAATCGTGCGTCGGATAGTTCCTCTCATGAACCCTCAGTTGTCTCGAAGCATAAGCTATAACCTGCTTATTCTGCATCAACACACCACCCAAACCCAACAATGACGCATCACAGAAACCTCAATGGTTCCGACGGACTCGGTAATATCAGAATAGGAGCAGTAGTCAACCTTCTCTTTAACTCTTGGAAACCTTCTTCACATTTGAGTCCCAAACAAACGCTTGCCCCTTTCTAGTCAACATTGTCAACGGTAACGCCAACTTAGAAAATCCCTCAATGAACTTCCTATAATAACCAGCCAAACCAAGGAAACTTCGAATCTCAGCAACAGACTTCGGAGCTTCCCACTGAGATACCGCTTCTATCTTAGAAGGATCAACAGCAACACCACCTCTTGAAATCACATGACCAGGAAACTAACTTCTTCTAACCAACCACACCGGTGCACCCCACGGTGACACCCTCGGACGAATAAATTTCTTATCCAACAGATCTTCCAACTGACTCTTCAATTCAGTTAACTCAACAACAGACATACGGTATGGAGCCATCGACACCGGCCTAGTACCAGGTACCAAATCAAACGAGAACTCAACTTCACGCTCTGGCGGTAATTTGTTCACTTCTTCAGGAAACACATCAGGAAAATCACACACCACGGCTAGATCGCAAATCACCAATTTATCTTTAGCCTCTAAAGTCGCTAACAGCATAAACAACTCTGCCTCATCTGCTACTTCCTCGTTCACCTGCCTAGCTGATAGAAACAAACTCTTTCCTTCCTCAATCTCAGGAAAGATCACAGTCTTATCAAAACAGTTGATATAAACTCGGTTAGACACCAACCAGTTCATACCCAGGATAACATCAATTTGCACTAGTGGAAGACACACTAGGTCCAATCCAAAGTCTCTACCAAAAATACTCAAAGGACAATTTAAACAAACTGAAGTAGTAGTCACTGAACCCTTCGCAGGAGTATCAATCACCATACTTCCATGCATTCAGATATCTCTAATTTAAGTTGCACAACACAATCCAAAGATATAAAGGAATGGGTCTCACCAGTGTCAATAATAGCTACGAAAGAAAAGCCATTAATATAACACGTACCTCGGGTCAAACGATCATCTGCAGAAGTCTCAGAACCCGATAAAGCAAAGACCTTGCCTTCCGACTGATTCTCTTTCTTCGGCTTAGGACACCGTGGACTGATATGACCCACCTCTCCACAGTTGAAACAAGTCGCAGTCTTCAACCGGCACTCTGCCGCCAAGTGACCACCTTTTCCACACTTGAAACACTTCTTCTCAGCACTGGTACACTCTTAGAAACGATGTCCAGCCTGACCACATCTATAACATTTGGCAGGGACACTGGAGTCTCCCCCACTAGGTCTCCTCATCCCACTCTGTCTCTGGAAACCTTTGCCAGCTGCATACGGTTTCCCACGATCATTCTGATTCTTGCCTTTCCTATCAACCCTCTGCTGATAGCTTTCCGCTCTGGCCTTGGTATCCCGTTCAAACATTCTGCAACAGTCGACCAAATTAGAAAACACTCTAATCCGCTGATACCCAATAGCCTGCTTGATCTCGGGACGTAACCCGTTCTCAAACCTCACGCATTTTGAAAATTCTCCAGTAGCCTCATCATAGGGAATGTAATACTTCGACAGCTCTGTGAACTTAGCAGCATACTCAGTAACAGACCGATTGCCCTGCTTCAATTCTACGAACTCTTTCTCTCTCCTTCCTCTGACCTCCTCTGGAAGGTACTTCCTCAGAAATCTCTCTCTGAACACCGCCCAAGTGACCTCAGCACTTCCGGCAGCTTCCAACTCAGTGCGGGTAGCAACCCACCAATCATCTGCTTCCTCTGACAGCATATGCGTACCGAGCCTGACCTTCTGGTTATCGGCACACTCAGTCACTCGGAAGATCCTCTCGATCTCCTTCAACCACTTCTGAGCACCATCTGGATCGTATGCTCCCTTGAACATTGGAGGATTGTTCTTCTGGAACTCACTCAGTTGACGAGCAGCTCCCATTCCCACAACATTCGGATTTCCCCCAAGTACTCCAGCTAGCATACCCAGAGCCTCAGCAATCACAGCATCGTCTCTACTTCTTCCAGCCATCTCTATTCTGAGAACCTAACAAGATGAAACAATAAGTACTGATAGGGTTACACAACACCTATCCCGTACAGGGGAAACAAAATAATTACGACTCGACACGACCGACTATGCTCTGATACCACTAATGTAACACCCTTCTAAAATACCCCAAATATTTCAATTAAAATAGCAACATATCAATCAGAGTAATTATGCCCCGAAGGGTGTCACACAATCATTTCACAACCATCATCAGAATATCCTGTCATGCTCATTTATTTAATCCAAATTATAAAGTATCTGCATAATACGCAGCGGATAAAATCAATTCAATTATTCACATCATGTAACATATTACATGCAAAATGGTTCACAACCAATCAATAAAATATTCAAACATCCCTTCCCGATGTTACATCTATCAGAGCATGACCCACTAGGAGACTACACTAGACTCCAAGCACTAGCTCCTATTCAACTCACTGCTCGTTACCTGAAAAATAGGTGTAAGGGTGAGTTCCTCAATCAATATAATAAGCATTATACAACATTATGTAATGTTAAGTAACTAACGCATCAAATCACTCTAACCAGACTACACACTCAATAACGGCAGTATCAATTCAAACATCATATTCAATACCAATACAACTCATATTCATACTCAATATCAATACAAACACACGTATAATATTGGAATACATCCATTCATATTATACGCCATACACATATTATGCAATGAGACTCCATGCATGCGGTACCGACTATTTGTGAACATATAGTTCACCTCACCGTCCAAATCCAGGCACGGCTACCAAGTCCAACTAGTCCCACTCATTTGAGACCTAGTGACTCACTCACTAATTCCTCGCCACGGGAATTAGCTACCACCCCTCAAGGGCTATGCTATGCACGCTAATTCACCTAGCATGCAAACATCGACAACAATCCATAATGACTAACTCACTAATTCCTCACAATGGGAATTAGCTACCACCATAAAGGCCACAATATGCATGCTAATCACCTAGCCATGCTACATCATCAACAACAATTCAAGAATAGACATATGCTCACACTCTAAGCCATAAAACAGTATATTCACAAGTGCACACATAACTGATACATTCACAGCATCATGCATACCATCACACATCATCAGTATATTATCACATAAGCATATCATATCATGCCACATAATCAAAAACAGTATTAGCACACTCTACTAATGCCTATACTACTCAAGACCCAACAAAACAACAACAACATTACCACGATATCACATCTGGGAGTTTAAAACGCGAAATCTGCCCTTCAAACTGATATGGCGAACGCCATTAGGCTAATGGCGAACGCCATTAGCGTTACACGCTCTCATTCTGGAAAAACTGTCTGTCAAACTGATATGGCGAACGCCATTAGGCTAATGGCGAACGCCATTAGCGTTAAACGCTCTTATTCTGAAAAAAACCCAAACGGCGAACGCCGAAGGCATAATGGCGAACGTCATTTGGCTGTTATGTGCATAGATGTTAAATTTCTACGAATTCTTTTCAATTATCATCCAATTTCATTCATCCACTGGCTGTTATGTGCATAGATGTTAAATTTCTACGAATTCCTTTCAATTATCATCCAATTTCATTCATCCACTGGCTGTTATGTGCATAGATGTTAAATTTCTACGAATTCCTTTCAATTATCATCCAATTTCATTCATCCACTATTCCACAAATTCATCATACATCAATCTAATCAGAGATAAAACAATGGTTATCACTACCCAGTACATATTATCATATAATACCCTTTAACCGATGATAAACCCCCCTTACCTGAGTTAATCCGGCAAATCTCAAGCTTCAAGCTCTTCTCTTCTCCAACCTTCTTCCTCTTGCTCTGCCTTTGCCCTTTTCCTCTTTCACGATCGCTTCTCTGTTTTTCACGTAAAAACCTTTTTACTCCAAATGGGACTTTTTCCTTAATTCCAACTTATATATATTTTCCAATAAATAATTATCCCAATAATTATTATTCCAAAATAATAGTAATAATAATCCCAAATTCCAATTATTCAATTAAATTAATAAAAAAAATATTAATTTAAATTAAATAATTATCTTATTTTAATTGGGGTGTTACAATAGCTAGTAATTGTTTTGCTTCTGCTGCTGTTTAAACTACTGTTAAGTTATTTAACTGTTGATAGTTTACCTTGTGAACAAAAAGGACAGATATATGTTTTAGCCAAAATTTGCCAAAGGGGGAGTTTGTTGATTCTAAGTGTTGGCAGCAATTTTGGTAAAACAAATAGTGTTCACAAGATGTTATGTGTGATGTCTTAACATGAGATATCCTATGTACCTGCTGGAGTTCAAGAACATGTTCATGCAGAATTGTTTCAGAATGCCACATACAATACAATGCCATGGCTTCTGATATTGGATGTACCTGTTGGAGCTTAAATGAAAGACATGTTCATGCAGGATTGTTTCAGATGACATACACAAGTTCATGGCATCTGATATGGTTGTTCCTGCTGGAAGTTATAAAAGGAATTTTTGGATTATGCAGGATTTTTCCAGGATGTCAAACCCGATGTCATGACATCCTGTACACAGAACATTCAGTATGAATGTCTGGTGTTTTGTGATTGCATAATTAAAGGCAATCTTTGTATGATTAGCTGGCACATTCAATCATGGATTACAACCAGGTTTACTTATTTTCCAAGGAGATCTAAATAGCTGTTATAAAAAGATTTGATTAGAAAATAGTTTTAGGGTTTTCAAGAGGTCCAAGCCCAGCTGGATGCTTCTATAAAAAGGGACTTAGAAAACCTGTTTGAATACACAACCAAGACTGAGCGAAATATAGAGAGAGAGCTAGGGTTTGTGTCAGTTTAGTCGTGAGACTTGTAGGTCATTCAAGTCATCCATTGATGATTGAATTGGACTGATTTGTGGTTGTAATCTGTCACTCTAAAGCTGTTAAGCAAGGGTGTGTGTCTTCTTGATCAAAGTTGTTAAGCAAGATCAAGAATGTATCTTCTTGATTGAAACTGTGAAGTAAAATCAAGAGTGTGTAATTGAAAAGTATTTTCTTTTCACAAGGGATTGTTGTTTAAAATCACTGGTGTGTGATTGTAGGGAAGTGAGTGAGTTCTCATATCTAAGAGTGCTTAGGTAGAAATTGCACGGGTAGAGATTAGGTGAGAAAGACTGTAACTTGTTGAAGTGTACGGAGAGTCTTTGAACTAATTCTATTTTAGTGAATTTCCTTCCTGGCTTGGTAGCCCCAAGACGTAGGTGAGTTGCACCGAACTGGGTTAACAATTGCTTGTGTTATTTGCTTTACCATTCTGTATATTTATCCATTGTGTGTGAACAGATATTAGTGTCGTGACATTATCTTCGACATCTTATATCTGATATCAGAATTTCACATATTTTAAATGTGGAAAAAGAGGACATGTCAAAAGTGAACGCCCTACACTTGAAAACAAAGATAAATTCAAAAGAAAGAATCACAAAAGGGAAAAGATAGCACATGTAGCATGGGATGACAATGCAATAAGTTCATCTTTAGATGAAGATCATGCAAGCAAGGCATTGATGGTCTCACATCATTCAAGTGATAAAGAACATGAAGTTAGTGATTATGAAACTAATGATATTCCATCTTATGATGAATTACAAAGTGTTTTTCATGAATCACATGATGAAATTTTGAAACTTTCTAGAAAATATTAAAGTCAAAAGAAAATCATTTTAAATCTAGAAAGAAAGGCTAATAACACTCAAGTGGAGTTAGACTTAATAAAAAATTCAACATGCAATAATTGTTCTTCTCTTGAGTCTAAAATTGTTGAATTAAACCAAGTAATTATGAATTTGTAAAAAGGTCAAATTGATTTGGAAAATATGTTAAGTAGTCAAAAAAAATCAAATGATAAATGTGGCATTGGCTTTACTAACTTTTATAAATCTAGTACAAGTCAAACCATATTCGTAAAGGCTACTAACAAATTCAATAATGAAGAATCAAAGATAGAATATATTGTAAATGATCATAAAATACCTTATAAAAGGAATCATGTATTTAGACCTACTTGTTTAAATTGTAAAGTGAAATACTATACTACTAATGCTTGCTAGATAATAAATTATGGTATTCCTTATAGTGAGTATGTATGGGTGGGGAAGATATCTAGCCCAAAAGGACCTAACAAAAATTGGGTACCTAGATGTAACTAATTATTTTGTAGTTACTTGAAGGTCTTATGCTAGCATTGTCAAATCAATATTGATTCTTCAAGACACAAGACCATATGATATGGTAGTTCTTAGGCATGTCAATGGGGCAGGACGGGGACAGTTTTTACCTATCCCAAAGTCAAACTCAATCTTCGTTCCCCACCCCAAACACAAACGGGGGATGGAGAATTAAAACTCAAACCCGTCCCAAACGGGTTCGGGTATCCCCACCCTGCCACCATCCATTTAGTAAAATCAATATTTTTAATAAAGATATTTTTTTTCCAAAATCAAATTACATTACAAATAATAAAATGAAACAACCTAAAAAAATTTCATATATACATTTCAAATATTTTAAATAATTAATACAAATCAAAATATCAAAACATTGATCACATATCTAATATTCCAAATTATGAAAACTAAATAATAATTTACATAATGAAATAAACGAGGTGTGTTTGGGGGCAGGTCAGGTGGGTACTAGTGTCCTTATTACCCAACTCGTCCACATATTTTTTAATCGAGGAAAATCCAAACCTGAACCCAAACCCATTCAAAATTGGTTTCTCCCTTCAACTTCGGGGCGGGTTTGGGTGGGTACCCGCGGGTATGAATTATGTTGTCATGCCTAGTAGTTCTATCAGTTTCATTGATTGAAAATATATTTTGAAGAAGCATCAACATTGATATCAACTTTGACATCAAATCCTTATGAAAGAGATAAATGTCTAATTTTGTGCTACTAATTTTGAATATAATAATTTATCCTTCCTATTTATCACATTGCTTTGTACCTTGTTCTACTCTCTCTTCTTTTTGATGATGTCAAAAGGATGAGAAATGATAGGTATTGTATTTGTTATTGTTCATAATATTTTCAAGTGATAAAGTCTTGCATTGCAAAAGAAATGGGGATATATAAAAGATAGGGGGGGTTTATAGTTGTTGCTCAACATTTCAAAATCTCACACTTTAAAGCAACTCATTGATGAACAAGTAAAATTTCAAAGGATGTTTTGTCATCATAAAAAAGGGGAAGAATGTGAAGAAGAGTTTTTCTTGTCCTTGGTTATAGTTTTGATGAAGACAAACGCATCAACAAAAATAAGTCAAAGCTTGAAGAATAAAGCAATCAACTTCAATGATCATAAGCTTTGGAAAATTAATGAAAGAATCAAGATGGTTTAATATTATTTACAATTCCAGTATATATATTTTAATTGCTTAGAATTATCATGATCATTTCATCTTGTGCATGCATTCATTTTAACACCATGTGGAACTTGTTTGAAACTCAATTTTTTAAGTATTTTTCACTTTCATAGCAGGTATAACCGGTTACACCAATTGGTTTACCAGTTACATAAACGTAAAAATGGGTTTTTAAAATATTATTTCAAACATTCTGTTTTGTTTAAATTGTGGCATTTGAAAACGTCGTAACAACATTTTACGGTTACACCAGTTACACCATTTCTGATAACCAGTTACACCATTTCTAATAACCAGTTTACACACTCAAAAAATTTAAATTTTCATGATAAATCTGATTCCAATATTTTGCAACTTTCATACATCAAACATGACAATGTTTCATGAATATACACTCTTTCAGAAGGGTATATTGCATGTATATATACTTGTGGTTTTAGTTTTCAAAATAGAGACTCTTAGACATAAAACTTTTATATTTCAAAAGATATTCTTTGATATACAACTTTAATATCTCATAATCCAAACAAATTTCTAAAATTTCAAATATCAACCTTTCTGCATGAGCTTTCATACATAGTCATTTAAGTTTCATTCATATTATTCTGAGCACTTAGGTGTATATGTATGGATTGTGATCAATACAAAGAGAAGATCAATTAATACATAATTTATTCAAGAGCTAAAACTTTTGTTACAAACTCAGATCTGTGTATACCTTGTTGTCTAGGATTATTGGAAACAAGAGAGTGAAAAAGAAAGGATTGATTTCTTTTTTTCTTGTGTTGCTTATGTTATAATATTGTAGGATAGATTTTGGTGGAAGAATTGTATAAAAATCTGACATAGTGGAAAATCTCTTACTGCGTAAGAGGAATGGATGTACTCTCAGATTATGAAGGGAGCCGGGATATATCATTGTGTCTTTTACTTTCTACATCTATTTTTCATTATATTTACTTTCATATCAATTATGAAAAATTACAAAACCAGTGCTAACGCATCAAATTGAGAAAATCCAATAAATCTAATTCACCCTCCCCCCTCTTAGAGACCGCGCATAAACTTACATGTGCCTCATTTGGGGGAGGAGGAGATCCATCCACCTGAAGTTATCATTGTAGATCCAACCAGGGAAGGCAATGACATAACTCATAACTAACCTTAGGAGAACCAAATAGATGACATCAAATTGAATGTATTATTGAGGAATCCATTGGTGTCCATCAATAAGAAATAAGATGTCTTAGAACTATAGTACAAGCAACTTTCAATGGAGAAATCCTAACTCGTCGTTGTACCTATAGTTCTAGAGACGAGGTCATTAATTGAAATGACTGATGCGTGTTTTTCGCAAGTATACGAACGCGTCAGAGTAATATAAAAGATTGTCGAATCCACAGAGATCAAGTGTCAATCTATCATTATCTATTGTTATGGTGTTTATCTAAGGTAATCAAAACAGGGGGTTTTAGAGTGTGCAATGAAAAGTAAAGTATTAAATTAAATTCAATTAATAAAGACAGACTCGAATGTAATTAACATAATCAATTAATAATCCAAGTACTTGCTAATAGAACTACTTATGGACAATGTTTCCTACTTTGAAAAGAACTAATTTAACAGGAACTGTCGCTTTCGCGTATTCAGAACCGAGTTGTACTCCCTAATCAAACCCTCTTATTGTCACTTATAAAAAGGCGCGCATTGCGTTAGAGTAGTAAACCTATTTTTAAGAAATATAGTATCTTGACTAAGTTGAAAAGTATTTTAACTTGAGTTTCTTAACCAAAAGAGGTTCTCGCGAACCAGACTCTAAACTTATAAACGCGTCCGAAAATAGTTTTAAAATCACTTTTCTTCTTAAGTTAAAAACTCCTAATGAACTAAACAAAGCGCTTTCGTTGTTTTTGAAATAGTTAAAAACAATTAAGTTTAAAAAGACGTTGGACGACTTTCGATCTTACCCAACGGAAATTAAGTGCGGGAAAACTTAAGTTGAAAGTCAAAATAGCCCTTAAGTGTTTCTATGAACAATTGTACGGATTATCGGTTCAATTACGATCCTTACATTCTAACCTTTTAGATTTAGTTAGACATGGTAAAGAAAAAAGATGCATTTTAATTTAAATAAAAGTAGTGCGAGTGCGAGAAATAAATAAAGTAAAGTGCGAGTGCGGGAAATAAATAAAGTAAAGTGCGAGTGCGAGAAATAAATAAAGTAAAGCGAGTGCGAGAAATAAATAAAGAAAAGCGAGTGCGAGAAATAAATAAAGTAAAGTGCGAGTGCGAGAAATAAATAAAGTAAAGTGAGTGCGAGAAATAAATAAAGTAAAGCGAGCGAGAAATAAATAAAGTAAAGACAGTGCGGGAAAATAAAATAGATAAAGGCAAAGCAATAAAAACCTGCTCCAATCGGAGGGTTGAATAAAATGCAAAGCGGAAATGAAAATGGCGGTAGGATTAACTTCCTTCCAAAGTGCTCCAAACTCGATTACAAACTCGATCACAGACTTGATTACACAATTGTGGTAACATCCCAATGCGAAACGATTACCACTTTAAAATACTGAATATATGCCTAAGTGAAACTAAGTTTGCATCTGCTCTAAGTTTGGATGATTAAACAAATGAATTCGAGTCTCTATTTATAGGCAAGTAAAATAATGGAAAAGACAAGGATGTCTTTCAGTTTGAAATTGGGAGGGAAAACTTTTCTTCTTGTGGCGCTCGCCACAACACCATGGCGTTCGCCACAAGAGCAAAGTGTGGCGCCCAAGTGGAGGTAGTGGGGAACGTGGCAGTTGATGGAAGTTGAGCTAGGACACGTCATGGCACCAAACAATCTCGTGATGCCACGAATCGGTCCACTTCCCCCATGTTGGTAAATAACTACCCACATTATTTGATTGCCCACGACTGCCTTCACCATTCAAGCACTTTGACTTCGACTGAAGCTTGTAAATGTCGACATACGGACGCGTCCACCATTCTGTCGAGGCTGCTCCGACAAGTTCCTTAGTCGAACTAGCTTTCTTTTCTGGCCGAAATTGGTCAGCTAACACATTTGCATTGGAAAAGTTTCGCTCATATCAAATTGGTTCCAAGATTATTATTTTTACAGATCATGCGTCACTCAAGTACTTGTTTGCAATGGGGGATTCCAAACCTAAGTTACTCACATTGATACTGTTGCTGCAAGAATATGGCTTGTAGATCAAAGACAAGAAAGGCGTAGAAAATGTAGCAACAATCCATGTATGAGGCAACCGTTAGGGTATACATTATACATCTTGTAGTATATACTTTCTTAGTGGATAAGTCTCATGTATATATTGATGTGAAGTACATGTGGCAATTTAGTCGCCTTGAGCATGTCAATTGGAATGGGTTATGTTGCACTGACTGTTCTATATGCTTGACTTGGAGATGCGTCTATCTTTGAGACGCGACAACTTCCTAATTATATGAGTCTATTTCAGGTATACAATTTTTTTTATTAATTTAATTCTTTTTTTGGCATTTCTAGATATGCCTTTGTTATTGTGCAATGTTAGATATACGGGCATTTACCTTCCATTCTACGCAGATCATAGAGTGCATCGAGAGTTTGATAACACTTCATTTTTTTTCCTGATTATTTATGATATGAGACCTTTATGGCTAGACACTTACCTGAGAGGTGTTTGCACCAGTTTAGATATGTCAAGGGCATCCCACGACCAATCCCTCCCATTCTATCTGAGGGCATCCATAAATGATTTGTTGGTAATATTATCAACTATGCCTGTTTCATTAGAGATCATGCATGGAGGTTTTGTTCCATACATAGTGTGTGAATGGATACTTGGGGTGATACCTTACTGTATCACACCCTCGCATCATTCCACTTGAGAAACATGGAGATGGTGTGAGACCTTATCATGTTAGGGACATTCTGATGGTGTGCCACCGCTTCTACATGGTGTGAATGACTAGCAGCATCTGCAAACGATATCAATTATTTTAAATAATATCATGGGTTTGGTAAAACTAGGATGGTGACGTGTATACTTTGACATCACATGCAACACACTTAGCCCATGAGGGGCATATTTAAATCTTATTATCATATTTTTGTATTATTTGTATATTATGTGTAATATTACCCAAATATTTGCACAACACACTTTATTAGATAACATTTTGGCATTTTCATTATTGCATGGTGAACATGACTTAACATTTGACAAACAGTTACATAACTTTATACGGACAATTACATAGCTTAACAAAACAATAATAAATAACAAAACCTAAACACTACTAGATGATGCTCGATCTTTTAACATCTTGATTATGTTGTCGATAGATCTAGAATTGTCACATCAAACTCGATCGTTCTCTTTGTTAGCCTATAGTGATATGATTTCCAAATAACCTTCAAACTCAATACGATTCTATTTTACCCTTCCATCAGTATCAATCCTTGATGCAAGAAACTCAATCTTACTCACTTTTTTATTTTCGATGTCAGGCAACATATTAATCAATTTGGATCTTAGAAAAGCGAGACATGTGGTGTCCTTCGAGAGCTCAAACTCAACAATAGATTTCACCCTCTTGAAGTACACTTATGCCTTAAACAAATCCTGATGCATTGTAAAATATTTTTCTTAACAACACATGATCCCTATTTATACAACTTTAAATTCACCGTGGGCCACACTAAATGGTCGGTGCAATCATAAATATACCAAACTATCGGACAAAATCCTAACCCTTGAATTAACCTACCAGATTTTTCATACTCCTAAAAAGATCAATATCTGTATGAGGATTTTGAAAATAATTGATAATTTAATAACACGATTTTTCAAAGTTTTACCAAAAAAAATCAGATAAAGATAAATAATTAAAGAAAACGGATAACTTTTTCTACATATTATTTTTTTTAAAATAATCAATATACCAAATTTTTTATAGACACTAAGGAATTTTTAAACTTGTAGAGGTCATTTCACTTGTTCAGATAAATCCCAAAAGATTTGGGCTTCAACAATAGGAGGCCCATTTGGCAAAACATTTGGGAAAGTTTCTGCCTCCTTCTTCTTCTTAGCTCTCTTCTGTTTCGCAAATGCTCTAAAACCCCCCAAAACCCTACTATCTCCGACCACCGCGATGGCATCGTCGCTAATTATCTACCGCCGTAGCTTGAGAGCACTCTCCTCCCTCCACCATTCCTTTTCAGCCACTTCATCACTCCCAATCAGCAGCCACATTTCATCATCACCATCATGTTCACGCCGGGAATCATCGCCGTATGTCATCGGCGTTCAATCGCGTTCATTCAGGTCTACGTCAATTTCTCTCCTGTCTTCTCGTTACACAGAAACCCCCGACGAGATTGGTCCTGATACCATCCTCTTCGAGGGTTGCGACTACAACCACTGGCTCTTCGTCATGGATTTTCCCAAAGACAACAAGCCTTCACCCGAAGAAATGGTTCGCACCTACGAAGAGACCTGTGCCAAGGGTCTCAACATCAGGTTTTTTATTATTATGAAAACTCACAAAAATATAGTTAAGATTCTTGAAAACTTGTTTTTAATTTTGAATGTGTATGTGATTTTAGTGTGGAAGAGGCAAAGAAGAAAATTTACGCTTGCAGCACAACCACTTACACTGGCTTTCAGGCTGTGGTCACTGAAGAAGAGTCCAAGAAATTTGAAAGTATTTTGCATACATTTTTATGCTTTCATTCAATAACCTTGTTTAGTTGAATTGATACATTTTTATACTTTTCAATAACAGGTCTTCCCGGAGTCATCTTTGTGCTACCGGATTCGTATATTGACCCTGTCAACAAGCAATATGGAGGTAACCGTTTATCTTAATTCTAGATATGCTTAGTTCAATTTCAATGTAAGCTATTTACTTTATGATCTCTTAAATATTAAGCTGCTTGCTGCTTTTGATCATGAGAATCACTTTTAATGTTTGATACAGGAGACCAGTACATTGATGGAACAATCATCCCTCGGCCTCCACCCATACAATACGGGAGAAACCAAGGAGGAAGACGAGACTTTAATCGACAAGGACAAGGGAATCCCTCTTACAATAATCAGGGTGGAAGAAACTTCGGACCTTCACAAAATTATCCACCCCAACAAGGATCACAAGGATATCCACCCCAACAAGGATCACAAGGATATCCACCCCAACAAAATTATTCACCCCCGCGCAACATTGATCAAGCCCCACAGAATTACTCCCAACAACAAACCTTTGGTTCTGCTCCACCACAACAGAGCTTTGGATCACCAGGACAAGGAGAAAGAAGAAATTATGCACCGCAGCAGAACTTCGGACCACCGGGACAAGGGGAAAGAAGAAATTATGCGCCGCAACAGAACTTTGGACCACCGGGACAAGGGGAAAGAAGAAATTATGCGCCACAACAGAACTTCGGACCACCAGGGCAAGGAGAAAGAGGAAATTTTGCGCCACAGCAGAACTTCGGACCACCAGGACAAGGGGAAAGAGGAAATTTCGCTCCACAACAGAACTTCGGACCAACAGGACAAGGAGAAAGAGGAAATTTTGCTCCTCAACAGAACTTCGGACCACCAAGACAAGGAGAAAGAAGAGACTCTGTGCCTAGTGAAGGTGGATGGGATTTCAAACCGTCGTATATGGAGGAATTCGAACAGGCCGACAAGGGGAATCATCATGCAAGAGAACAGTCAGGTTCCCAGCAAAGATTTCCACCTCCGGGCCCGGGCAATTTTCCCGGATAGGTATGATAGAATAGAATTGAGTAATATTTATGTTTATTTAAGAATAAGAATTTTTATTTGTAGAGAAGTAATGCTCGCCTTGTTTTAGGAATTTTGTGAAACGGGAAAGAAATGGCGAACCTATAACTCTAATATGTGCAATCAGAAAAAAAGAAGTATTTTCCTTGTTTCAGTTAATACAAAGTGTGATTTGTTCTTGTTATTTTATGCAGGGAAGATATTAATCGTTGTCTGAGTCATGTTGGTCAGCCTGTATCAAAGTTACCAAGTTTTTTCTTAGCTGATTGCATGTCCTTACTGATGGGGTCAAAATTGAATCTATTGAGTTGTCATTGTATATATCTTTCCATGTTCTGTTTTCATTACAAAGATGGATGTTGCGTGTAAGGCTCATACTAGCTGCCTCCTGGTTTGAATTGACATGTTTGAACTGGTTTACATGCTGGATGACTCTTTCTTTCCTTGATGATGAACATATTGGACATGGTTTTGTTATCAGTTGTGTTGCTTACTCTAAGTCTGGGGTTATATTTCGATTTCTACTTTGAAGTCCTCTCATATTATTATGTCTTTTTGTTGCCTTTTAAATTTTGTGTTTCTACTTTGTCTACAATGAGTTGTAGTAACCCTATTAATTCAATGAGGACATTGAGGCGTGCCTAATAATGTTGTTCTGTCTGTTCTTATTTATGTTTTTCTTGTCATCTTACTTGTAAATCTTCACTCTTTTCTTGGGTTGGATATTAAATGAAGTTTGATTTTCCTATATGCTAATTTTCTGTGTTTGAGCATGGGTCTTCTTTTCTTTTTTTTTTCTATGAAAGGTTTCAACTTTTTGTATTGATCCAAAGGCTGTGTGTAGTTTTGATGTAAGAAAAAATAATGGAGCATGTTGTGCAGCAAGGCCGTTCTCTGGCCGAGACAACTACGTTGCTACTGTCATGGTCCTTGTCTGCTTATTGGTTGAGCATTTTGGAAAGGTAAACAAATAAAATGGTGATTTTTTTCTCAATTTTGCTGCTCTTTTTTTCTGTGCATAGATGATGTATGAAAGAAACAAGAGTTAATATTTTTCACTTTGAGCCAACACAGAGTCAACCTACTGTTTTTAGACAATTTCCTCCCGGGTTACCGACTTATTCATGTGTATTTGGACTGACTTATACCTCCTAATCTCATCGCAGTCTCTCCTCCACCTAAATAACTTTAGTTGTATCAGGCACGCCTCAATGTCCTCGTTGAATTTCATGTGTCATCTTATCCCACCTTTGAAGAACATTCTAAACATATATGAAAAGGCTTTAGGGCATTAAGTTTATTTTTAAAAATTAGAAGTTGGTGTGATTCAATGCCACCAAGTGTTTGATAAAATGTTAATTATATAAATGATAATTGTTTACAATTGAATACTAACTTCCTAGAATGCATGTATGTATAAACATCTAGTCAAAATCAACTAACTAACAAAAGTGAATATTCGGGGGTATAAATATACTTGGGCGAATATTTCAGTTTTAGTTAGATGGTTGGAGTTTGGTCCAAGCATAAGCTATAAAACTCCATCTTGGAACAAACTCCAACAAGTATATAGATTAACATACATCATGTTGGTTTATCAACCGTAGACAATTGTGATCATATCAGCAACATTATGATCAATTGACACGTTCATTACTTTTACTTCTCCTCTTTCAATTATTTCTCTAACAAAATGCAGCTTAACATCAATGTGTTTGGTCCTTTCATGATAAGCTGAATTTTTGGACATATGTATGTTACTTTGAGTGTCATAATGGACATTGATTACTTGGTCGTGAAACTTTAGTTCCTTAGCAAAAACTTCCAATCACAATGCTTCTTTGACAACTTTAGTGAGGATAATGTATTATGCTTCAATGGTTGACAAGGCTATAATCTTCTGAAGTGTTACTTTCCAATTTATTGATGTGCCAAACATTGAGAAAACATATCCAGAAAGAGATTTTTTGGTGTCCATACATCCTGTATAATCAAAGTCCACAAATCCTTCGATTCCCCCTTGGTCATCATGATCTTTGGCTCCACCATAAATCAGGACCCTATATAGGGATCCTTTTATGTATCTTAGGATCCATTTCAAAGCTTGCTAACGAGCCTTTCTAGAGTTACCCATCTACCTGCTTACAATGCTCATAACATATGCCATGTCTGGCCTGATGCAAACCATAACATACATAAAAAAACCTACTATGCTAGCATATAATATGTTATTCATATATGCTCTTTCAACTTCAATGCTCGGAGTTTGTGTGTCACTTAGCTTGAATTGTTGGGTTATAGGAGTTATGTCAGGTTTTGAGTTTGACATTCCAAACCTGTCAAGAATCTTCCTTAGCTACATCTCTTGAGATAAGCACAACCTAGAATGCTTCCTATCCCTCTTGATATCAATGCCTAAGATCCTCGTGGCAGCTCCAAGATCCTTCATTTCAAATTCCTGGTTGAGTTCACCCTTTACTCTCATTATTTCTTCAACATAGTTGTTTGTTATGAGGATGTCATCCACATAGAGCAATAACATGACAAAATTTTTAGGGAGGAATCTAAAAATAGGCACAATGATCAAACTGACTCCTTGTGCCATGAATTGATCAAACCTCATATTCCATTGCCTAGGAGATTTTTCTAGGCCATACAGTGACCTGTTCAGTTTACACACATAATACTCCTTTCCCTTTTCTTTATACCCTACAGGTCACCTCCTATTACATTGTCTAGGAGATTCTTCTAGGCCATATAGTGACCTGTGCAACTTACATACATAATCCTCTTTTCCCTTTTCTTTATACCCTCCAGGTTGCTTAGTCAAAGTTGTGTCATCTAGGTCACCATATAGAAAATCACTTTTCACATCCATTTGCTCCAATTCTAGATCAAACATAGCAAGCATGGTAAGAAGTATTCTGATGGACCAATGCTTCACAACATGAGAGAATACATCATTGAAATCCAATCCATCCTTTTGAGTGAAGCCTCTTGCAACCAACCTTGCCTTGAACCTTTGACATCACTCCTTTAATTCCTTATTTTACCTTGAATATCCACTTGCAGCTGACTAATCTGGCATATGCAAGTTTCTTGATCAGGTTTCAAGTGTTGTTGTCACAAAGAGACTTTATCTCATCATCCATGGCTTTCAGCCACTTGTTATCTTTGCTTCTCATAGCATCTTTGTAGTCTCTAGGTTCTTCATCCAAAACTTCACTTGTAGAGATTAAGGCAAAAACTATAAAATCAACATAACAAAGTCTTTGAGGTGACTGATGACTCTCATAGTCTTGTCCATAGCTAACAATTAGTCATTTTTAGCTTCCTCGTTTGCTTTGTGCTTTTTCTGCAATGTCGTCATAGTTTGCTTTTTGATTGTGCACTTCATTCTCTATGTTCTCCACCTCAATAGGAACTTCTTCCTGATGATATTCTTCTTTAGAGATTCTTGGCTTTGTGCAAGTATCACCAGATTTCTTAAAGGCCATCTCAACTTCATTGAAGACTACATCACGAATAATAATGCATTTCTTGTGGTCTGGTTCCAAGCACCACAATCTATATGCCTAGACACCTTCAGGATATCCAACGAACATGCATCTCATAGCCATTGGTTCCACTCTGTCTTGCCTGATGTGAGCATAAGCTACACAACCAAATACACTAAGTCTGTCTAGGTTGGTTAGGTCATCCCGGTCAACGACATTAGTCTTTATGCTATTCGTATGTAAATGCATATTAATATTAATATAAATTGGTCCGATTTCGATAAACGTACATTGTTTTTTTTTAAATTACACAATACACATAGGCGCTAGATCATTTGGCGCATCTTCTCCTTTTTTACACATGGACGCCAATTGGTTTAACAACACCATGTGCATAAGCCAATCCAATTGGCGCCATCTCTTTAACTTGGAGAGGAGGCGCCAATTCATCTGACACCACCTCTTCAAAGTGAGATAGTTTGAGAATTAATCTGAAAAATGAGTTATTTTGGAAATATTTTTGAAAAAATAGATTAGTTGAGTAAAAATTTCAATGCATGTCATATAATTTATTAAACAAATAATTTAAATAGAAAAAGTATTCGTTTATTTTTTAATGCATAAGTATATTAAAAAAAGCAAACAAATGGGCACGGGAGTGTCCATTTGGTGTGGTTCTTTTTCATTCCACTATTACCCTTTACATAACTACCTATTTATGTTTATTTTAATTTTTAGATCAATTTTTAAAAAAAATTATAATTAGCGTCCAAACGGACACTCCCCCGCGTGATTGTCCACTTTTTAAATATACATACGTATTAAAATATAAATTTAATTATTTTATTTTGGTCTATATTTAAATTATTTATATAATAAATCTTATGATATTGTGATATATATTTGTGTAAAATAACTTAATTTTTTACTAAATACACGGTAAATATGACACAATTAATAATATAATCATAAAATAAACATCAATGAAATAAAATAGAAAATGGAATAATAATGTAGATATTTATATGAAGATATCTCTCGTATCTATTTTCTATCCTCTCTCTCAAATAATATAAAATGAAAAATATTTAAAAATAAGAAACAATAAAATTCAAATTGTATCATAATTATTAATACAAAACAATGTCTAAAAGATAATAATTTAAAATGAGAATAATGACTAATACTCGACCTTTCCATCTTGCCACGGTATACTTGTAGTAAATTTTCTGATTTTAACATTTGAGAGATAATTGATGGCATTTAAAATTAATTTTTTATTATAAAAGTGATAAACAAAATATTAAATGTTCATTTATTTATTGTAGATAACTATAGTAAGCTAAGCTGAGGATAATGGAAATGAAAAAAAAGTAAGTCCAAAATAACATGTCTCTTTTACTACAGTCATAGATAAATTAGATTTTATTTGTTCAAAATAAAAATAAAAGATAAAAATTTATTTTAAGTTTTTAAAATTTTGTTCAACTTTCTAAAATAAATGAACTCAAAAATACTAAAACATATTTAAAGTATTATCTTACTTTCAATTTTAATATATATTTAATTAATATTCTTTTTAAGAGGACATTGCAAAAAACATTATAAAACACACACATATCTATATATATATATATATATATATATATATATATAATTATATATAATTAATGAATGTGTGCCGAGATTTTAGGTTTCACGGTATGATTTCATTCGAATTCGAGATTTTAGGTTTTCTTATATTTCAATTTCAAGTCCAACACAAAGAAACAATTTGTTGAGTGTGCCGAGCGACAAGACAACAATGTCGTTTTTAAGGTATGTTTCTTCTATTTCCATTTCCAATTCGAGATCATATTCTCACTGTCTCCAACATTTGAATGGTACTATTGATCTTGTTTCATTTTTCAATCAAATGCTCCATAAGAACCCTACCCCACCCGCCATTGAATTTGGCAAGGTTTTAGGTTCTCTTGTCAAGGCCAAACATTATCCCACTGTTGTTTCCCTTTCTCAACAGATGGAATTGACTAGAGTTGCTCCTGATTTTGTTACTCACCACATTCTCATGAATTCTCTCTGTCAATTGGGTCATATCACTTTTGCTTTTTCTGTTTTGACAAAGATTCTCAAGAGGGGTTATCATCCAGAGGCTATAACCTTCAATACACTCATCAAGGGTCTCTGTCTCAAAGGTGACCTCCCTAAAGCATTGCGATTTCATGACAAGGTGGTAGCTCAGGGATTTCGGTTGGACCAAGTTAGCTACGGGATATTGATCAATGGTTTATGTAAAGTTGGAGAAACAAAAGCAGCACTAGAGTTGCTGAGACGAGTTGACGGGAAATTGGCTCAGCCTAATTCCGTAATGTACAATACAATCATTGATAGTCTGTCCAAAGATAAACTTGTTAATGATGCATGTGATTTATATTCTGAAATGGTTGCTAAGAATGTTTCTCCCGATGTTTTCACTTACAATGCTTTAATTAGTGGCTTTTGCATTGTTGGTAAATTGAAAGAAGCAATTCATTTGTTTGATAAAATGACATTGGAAAACGTCTACCCGAATGTGTATACCTTTAATATATTGGTTGATACTTTTTGTAAGGAAGGAAAAGTGAAAGAAGCACAAAATGTGTTAGCTATGATGATTAAGAGAGACATTAAACTTAACGTTGTTACGTATAATTCTTTGATGAATGGATATTGTCTTGTAAGTGAAGTGAACAAGGCCAATGATATATTCAACATTATGTCTGAAAGAGGAGTGACGGGTGATGTTTGGAGCTACACTACCATGATCGATGGGTTTTGTAAGGTTAAAATGGTGGATGAAGCTATTAATCTCTTCAAAGAAATGTGTTGTAGAAAAATCATTCCCAATACGGTAACTTACAATTCTCTTATTGATGGTTTGTGCAAATCGGGGGAAATCTCATATGCCCGGGAGCTTGTTGATGAGATGCATGATAGAGGTCAACCACCGGATATAATTACTTATAATTCTATATTAGATGCTTTGTGCAAAAATCATGACGTTGACAAGGCAATTGCATTGTTTAAAGAATTTAAAGACAAAGGTATTCAACCTAGGGTGTACACATACAACATTCTTATCAATGGATTGTGTAAAGGTGGAAGACTAAAGGATGCACGGAAGGTTTTTGAAGAACTTTTGGTCAAAGGCTACAATCTTAATGTCTATACATATAACGTTATGATCCATGGATTTGGTAAGAGTGGCTTGGTTGATGAAGCGTTGGCCTTGCTGTCAAAAATGAAAGACAATGGTTGCATTCCGGATGCTCAAACTTATGAAATCATTATTCTTTCCCTATTTGAAAACAATGAAAATGATAAAGCTGAGAAACTTCTTCGTGAAATGATTATGAAAGGTCTACTATAAGACTAATAATAGGTAAGATGCATTTCTATTTCTACATTATCATTTTGAATTTATGTTTCAACATTATTTCATCTTTTCGTTAATGTAGTTGCTTCAGTTAATGAGAAAAAGATATATGTATTTGTTGTTTGTGTCTTCACAAAATGATAGACTGCGTTTGTACTAATTTTATTACACCTCTAGCCAATTTTAGCACCACCAAATATCTTGATGCTTTAAATGAACGAATTCATTTCAATACTCATCGACACCACGAGGATGAATTTATTAGTCTTGTCGTAACCTATTCACCAATGTATGACATGACAGCCCTAAAACATGGAAGTTCTATTTAATTCATAGGTAGAATACATGTGAAATCTGATAGGATCATGGATACAAGTTTGCTTATTAGGCCTTCATGCGAGTCGTCTGATTTTGAGCTGTTGCTCTTATCTTTTGAATGTCATTGCTTTACTGTAATCACACAGGTCCATGGATACAATGTCCCTTTGAATTCGTTTCTACCAAAATCTATATTATCACCTCAAGCAGTACTATAGTTTACAGTTCTTCTTTTTAACAGCTTTGTTGATCCCTCAAATGGGTTCATGTTCAATTGCACATCCTTTTCATTCATAGTTTAAAAATATGTGGCAAGGTACTGCTAATTACTATTAGGACACAAGAATTTACATTATAGATTTAGGGAGTTGTATATATCATACACATTATGACAAACTAAACTTTATAATACTTGGCAATTTATGAGCATATTTTGGATCCACATATTTAGTAGCAAGTGAGAATATCACTCTGTTTACTGCAATTTGGTAATACATAAGTCAAATTCGTATATCCAATATAGAATTGTCTCTTAACCATTTGTCTAAGAATCTGACACACATCCCTATAGTAACCCGGAAACAATTATGTAAAAACCCGAATTTTTTGAGTTGTCTCATTCTGGTTGCTTGGGTTCAAAGGTAAACTCGTTCAGGTTGGTTGGATTCTTCAGCTGATGTATGAGACCCCGTGTACCTTCCTAGGTCAACCAAAACATATAGCAAAATGTTTAGGTTTTACACGCTGGGCTACCCTTTTTTGTGCAGCAAACTTCATTCCCTCTATGGTTGTGATGAGATAATCTTGATATTTTCTTATAAATAGAATACATCATCAGTAAAACTTTATTTTGTTATGGTTTCTATGAGTTAAGTATTGCTCTTCCCTACTTTATTTTACTGTGAACGTGTGAGAACTTCGAGTTATGTATGTAGGTGAAATATTCTACATGGACATCAACATGGGATAATCTGTAAATTGGACTAAGGGTTCTTCCTATGGTAATGAGTGAGATATGTGCCATACAGGTTGACTTTGAATATTCTGGAAATGCGCAGCAGAGATTGAATCAAGGTTTGAAGCTCCATATTTATGTAAGCAAGCAGTGTTGGAGCTGTCCCATCAGATTTTCTTGAAGGTTTCAAATACTTTTGGTAAGCAATTAAATTTTCTAGAAGGATTGAATGATTTATTTGACCCAAAAGAACATGATAAAGTGAACATTGGTTAGTACATAAGGGAGTTAGGATTGTTATCAAGAATAGCTGAAACCATGCATCTTCCCTCCCAAAGATCTCTAAGTTCCTGGTTTTATCTTCAAAGCATCTTTGTATCGTCTTTATTTGTATTTGATTAGACAACGAAGTTGCATATTTAGTATCATCATGCTGAAATCTCCTTATTTATGAAACTATCTAATACTTAAATTATAATTTATATTTAAGAAACTTAATATATGAAAATCTATTAGATCCTGTCCTTAATAAAATTTAAAATTTTTAAAGCTTGCTCCTTTCTATAACCTTTGTAAAGAATGAACTTTTTGCATTTTGCATGAAAAGAAGTTCTCAGAGAGAAGGTTGCAAACGAGAATGGTAATTACTTTACCATGATCATCTACCCGAGCTCAGCAACTGATTCAACATTTTCTGAGACCAAAGTCTAGAAAACATGCATACTAGAAATGAACTCTACTTTGAACCAATGTATCTAACAGTCTGTCAACTCTAAAAACTGCCGAGTTGATTCCTTAGTAGAATATTGTGAAATATGTCACGTCAAAGACCTCAGGTACACATAACAATTGCAACATATGTTGCAACTTTATTTGATCCAAAAGAAGAGCCATCACAACTAACCACCAGAAACCAACCAACTACCAACAAAAAAATTGGCAACATCCCCATCATTCAAAGGAATTTTAAGAACAACACAGTTCATAGAAGACATAATGAGTGTCAGACACTTAAGAGAAGTAAGCTAAAAATGACTTGATGTGTTCTTGTGGCTAATTTAAACTACTGTCGAATGAGTTACTAAGGATGCATTGCAGGTGCATAGTTTACTCAAATATGTGTTAAACAAAAGTATTGAGAACTGGAATGGTCTTCAAGTTGTTTAGTCACTAGGACGAATGCTTAGAGTTTATAATTTGTATGCTTTGTTGGGACATGATTCTATTTTCTATAGAATTGCTGGTTTTTAGAGTTTTGGATGAGAGTTTATCTTCAATTTTTATACAGCTTTGGATGAATTGATTCCTCAAAACTGTACTTGCACGGTATTAGTATGCTACACTGATATGCTATCTTTTTCGCTTCTGTTTGGTTCGAGAATCAATAAGGTTCTAAAATCAATCTACAAACAACTGGAATTAAGGGGAGTTGTGTCAGACTTAGTCACTTTAAACATCCTGATCAATTGCTTTGGTCAATTGGGTCTAAACTCGCTTCCTCTTCTGTATTTGCCAACATTCTCAAGAAGGAATACAAGTCAGATGCAGTAACTTTGAATACACTCATCAAAGGTTTTTGTCTCAAAGGGAGTTCCATAAAGCATTGTACTTTCTATGACAAGGTGGTAGCACAGGGATTTCATTTGGGACAAATTTGTTATGGCACCTTTGCTAATGGCTTATGTAAAGTTGGAAAAACAAGAGAAGCCCTGCAATTACTGAGACGATTTGATGGGAAGTTGGTTCAGCCTAATGTGGTAATGTACAACACGATTATTGATGCATATGCAAAGATAAACTTTTGATTTATATTCTGAAATGGTGGCTAAGAGAATTTCTCCTACTGTTGTCACTTATAATGCTTTAATTTGTAGCTTATGCATTATGGATCAATTGAAAGATGCTATTGGTTTGTCGCACAAAATGATATTAGAAAACATCAACCAAACTGTGACTGTGTATAGCTTTAATATATTGGTTGATGCATTTAGTAAGGAAGGAAAAATGAAACAAGCTAAAGCAGTGGTCACTGCGATGATGAAAAAAGGTGCAAAACCGTGTTGTTACTTATAGCTCTTTAATGGATGGATATTGTATGGTTAAAGAAGTGAACAAGGCAAAGGATATATTCAATGCTATGACTCTTAGGGAAGTGCCTGCCAATGTTTGTAGCTACAATATCATGATTAATGGATTTTTTAAGATTAAAATGGTTGAAGAAGCTATAACTCTCTTCAAAGAAATGCATTGTAGAAAAATCATTCCTGATACGATAACTTACAGTTCCCTTATTGATGGCTTGTGCAAATCGGGGAGAATCTCATATCATTTGGAGCTTCTCGATGAGATGTGTGATAGAGGTCAACTACCTAATATAATTACTTACAACTCTATATTGGATGCTTTATGCAAGAACCGTCAAGTTGATAAGGCAATTGCATTGTTAACAAAATTTAAAGAGCACAGTATTCAACCAATGTGTATACATACACTATTCTTATCAAGGGACTGCCAAAGTGGAAGACTAGAGGATGCAGAAAACGTTTTTGAAGATCTTTTGCTCAAAGGCTATACCGTTATGATCCAAGTGTTTTGTGACAAAAAGGCTTGTTTGATGAGGCGTTGGCATTGCTGTCAAAAATGAAAGACAATGGTTGCATTCCGGATGCTCAAACTTATGAAATCATGATTCTTTCTCTGTTTGAAAAAGATGAAAATGATAAGACGGATGAACTTCTTCGTGAAATGATTTTGAGAGATCTAGTGTAAGACCAGAAATAGGTAAGAAGCATTTCTGTTTATACATAACCATTTTGAATTTATATTTCAATATTATTTCATCTTTCCATTATTATAACTCTGGCAGCTTATTTGCGAAAAATAATGCCCTCAAGATGAAGGGTTATTTTGGAGATAAAAAGTGCAAATACACATAATCACCCTTCACTTTAAGTCTGAAGGTTACTGCTAAGTCCTAAACTGCCTCAAGTACTGTTATCAACTCTCGTAGGTTTTGTGTTCTTGACTTTAGTTTACTGTCTAATTTCATAGCCCCTATTATAGAATTGAGACTAACAAACAAGATAGTGATACTATGCTAAGATATTTACAAAAGGGGATTTGATAATACATTCTAGAGAATAGATTGTACTGTGAGATTGTGTCTATATGCATATAGGACCACATTAAGTAGGCTAAGGTTGATGTACTTTTTAAATACATTACTTTCCCACTTGTTGTAGACAAAGTAATTTCCTTTAACTCTCTATGATGCTACATGTGTTTTGCTTTTCCTCATGGAACCCTCATAACTATCCTTTGATGATATTAATAGGACTAGCAGTAAAGTCATTAGAGGTTATAAATATTTTGGGTCTCGAAGGTTTCAAATATTTTGGTAAGAATTTAAATCTTGCAGAATGATTGAATGATTTTGTTGAAATAAGCGCGACTAAGGGACATTTAAACTAAACCGTGTGTTTTGAAAAACATTACGGAGATATTATTATATATAGAGAAATTACAATTAGTTATATGATATAGTCGATGTGTGACTATTTTATATACAAATATTCTTAACACTATATATTTATAAATATAAACACTTTCCCTAAAACTTGAACATATAAGTCAAATGCCTCAAGCTTGTTACATATATAATTAGTTCTAGGGTTTTGTAGGAATTTTGTAAACACGTCTGCCAATTGATCATTATAGTTGATAAAACTTGTGACGACGTCGCCTGACTCGATCTTCTCTATGACAAAGTGACAATCTATCTCAATATGTTTGGTCCTCTCATGGAAGACTGAATTTGAAGCAATGTGCAATGCAACTTGATTATCACAAATAAGTGTCATTGGTCTTTCTTCTTCAATTTGAAGTTTCTTGAGCAATTGTTTTAACCAAATAAATTCACATGTTGCCATTGCCATGACCCTATACTCTGCCTCATCGCTTGATCTTGCAACCATATTTTGTTTCTTATTTTTCTAAGATATAAGGTTTCCTCCGACAAATACACAATACCCAGAGGTGGATTGTCTACCAATGGGTGATCCTGCCCAATCAACATCGTGTTTACCAGTGATTTCTGATAAACAACCGCGAGTCTTCCAAATTTATATATTTTTGGTAACTCGCAGGATCGACTAGATTGATCCTAGGACATGTGTCTTAAGAATTGTTATTACTGTGATTTGACTCATAGTTACGTTTGTTTCTAATTTGTGAATGACAAAAGTGTTTAGACAACGATTCTAAGTGAAACTTATGACTTTATGAACAAAGTAAATGACGATAACTTGGTATTAAAAGGTTTAAAGATAGTGAAAAGGGCTAGGAAAGGTAAAGATAAATAACTCGAAGTAAATGCTCTATGTTTTAAGAAAGTACTGGAAATGAAGATTCTGGCGGAATGTAAATGCAGAAATGAAAAGTAATGATAAACTACTGAAAAATAAGGGCAATTCGACAGATAAAAGGCAGTAAAAATACTTTGATTTAAACAATTGGTATGAAAAATATAACATGAACGAAACTTATGGTGTTCTTCATACATACATTTTTAGCGTAAAACTCTTTTCTCTCGCTCCGGTATTTCGAGTGTATTTTGTGAATTTCTGTATATCTATTTGAACACACCTTGAATCTAAAACTAAGATCCATATTTATAGTAATTCGACCTTAACGACCTTTACATGTATGACTGTCACGTTCGCCGTTCCCAAGTGTTGCATATCTTAGATGTTTCCACGTGTTGATCTGACGAAACGGCTCTGTTTTAAATTTCAAATACTTCCGCTTGAAGTCTCGACTCTGTAAATACCTATGTCGAAGAAAGCTTTATGAAAACCCAAAAATCTTCTAAGTTCCAGGCTTCGACAGTAAATAATTGCTTACCCACAAAGAGAATTAAAACAGCTTCGCTACAGTCATTTCTCGCTTATTCTCAAAACTTAATATTTTCAAAGACCTTTTAACTGTCTGTCGAAATCCCCAGCTAACAAATTGCCCCCAAGAAATGTCTATTTCGAATTACTGTAGAAATGAACATTTTTTTTGCATTTACCAGATTTCGACCAGAGACCTTTCATATTCCTAAAAGTCCACGTTTGTCAGTTAATCATGATTAACTTTTTCAAAACGTCTCATCAGAACGTGTGCGCAGTTATATATCATCATGAGTTTCAACTTCCAAGAAAATGAATAGTATTCCCTGTCCACTTTTCTCATAAAAACTTCCACGTGGCCCACTATCCTAGTAAAGCGTAACCAGTCAGCCTCATAGGTTCAGCATTATAAAAGCACATATGTCATTTTTCTCTCTCTTTTCACGAAAATCTCCAGTTTTTTCTCTAAGTTCATCTTCTTCAACCTTTCTGAAAAACGCTTCTTCTTCCTTAAACCCTAATCCTTCAAAATCTCCAAAGTCTACTACAATGTCTTCTGATAAGCAACAAAAACAGTCAAAGAACATCAAAGGTGCTGGATCTTCAAAGAGTTCCATTTCCCATAACATTCCAACCAACACAACCTTCCTCTACTTCACGAACGAAATGGTATTGAACTCCTATGTGCTTTGTCTTGGAATGAAAAACTGGATTTCTTGCAATGTGCAAGGCACTTTGATTGTCACAATACACAATAATTTTTGGTTGTTTGTATCTGAGCTCTTCCAATAACCTTTGAATCCATATAGCTTCCTTGCATGCTTGGGTAGCTGCCATATACTCAGCTTCTGTAGTAGATAGAGCTACAACAGTCTGCAGTTTGGATAACCAGCTTACCGCTCCTCCTGCAATTGTAAACGCATAGCTTGTAGTAGATTTTCTTTTGTCAAGATCACCTGCATAATCTGAATCAACATATCCTCTAACACCAAACTCCAATCCTCCAAAACATAATGCAACATCCGAAGTTCCTTTAATGTATCTCAGGATCCTCTTCACAACATTCCAATGCTCTTTACTAGGATCTGCCATAAGCTCCCACTGCTTGTGCAATGTCTGACCTTGTACATATCATGACATACATAAGGCTTCCCACCGTTGATGCATAGGGTACTCGAGACATTTCCATCATCTCCGCTTCATTGCTAGGATTCATACTTGAGGATAATTTATAATTGATAGGAAGTGAGGTAGATATTGGCTTACAGTCTTGCATGTTGAAGCGCCGCAAAACTTTTCGTAGATAATTTCTTTGAGAAAGCCAAATCTTTCTATCTTTTCTATCTCGGTGAATTTGCATCCCTAAAATCTTGTTTGCTGGCCCCAAGTCCTTCATATCGAAGAGAACTTTCAAGAGATCATTGTGAGCATTGTGTGGTAAGAGATCACGTTCCGCAAGAACTTTCAAGCCTCGTTCTGACATGTGGCCCAGTCTGCGATGCCACATTGTCGTTGAGTTTTCTTGACTAGTTGATGCAATTGACACATCACCTTCTTGCAACGTCTCTCCCATAAGAATGTATAGATTTCCAGATAGCTTCTCTGCCTTCATCACTACTAGAGCACCTCTCACCACCTTCAAGATCTCACCTTCAACATGGGTCTTGCACCCGAGATCATCTAATTGTCCAATAGATAATAAATTTTTCTTCAAACCTTTCACATGTCGTACCTCTTGAATTGTGCGAATTATACCATCATACATTTTTATTTTGACAGTACGACACCAGCAATTTCTAAGGCGTAATCGTTTCCCATGAACACTGATCCTTCTGAGATAGGTTGATAAGTGTAAAACCAATCTCGTCGAGGAGTCATGTGCCATGTTGCTCCTGAATCAATTATCCAAACATCAGTGAGCTGTTTACTACCTTTGGAATTAGTTGTTGCTCCGTTATATAGAATCTCTCCATCATCAGAGGTATTGGCAATACATCATTGAGATGAACTTGCCTCAGAAGACTTCTCACCATTCTTCTTAAACCAACAATCTCTTTTCAAGTTCCCTTTCTTGCCACAATTGTAGCATCTCACATTCATCTTACTTCGAGATTTTGATCTACCATGATTTTGGCTCCCACTGGGGCCACGTTTCACTGATCTGCCTCTTGTCATTGTCAAAGCTTTTACTTGTTTTGAGTTTTCTTGACAGTCTTCCTTATTTATACGCCTGGAATCTTCCTCAAGAATAGCTCTGACAACATCATCAAAGTATAGACGGTCTGTAACATTATTATTTGTTAAGTTGATGACAAGTGGATCATATGAATCTGGTAAGCTCTGAAGTAGAAGTTCTGCACGTTCATTTTCTGCTATGGTGAAATTTGTCGATGTAAGTTGAGCAAACATCGTATTAAGAGTGTTGATGTGATTTGTCACAAATGTGGATTCACTCATTCGAAGAGTGTAGAGTCTTCTCTTTAAGAAAATTCTGTTGTGAAGTGACTTGACCTCGTACAATTTGATGAGAACATCCCAAATCTCCTTCGCAGTTTTATTTTCGGCAACACTAGACAAAACTGAATCCGCCAATGCTAAGTGCAAGTTGGCAACAACGTTGTTATCCATCTCATTCCACTTCTCATCAGATATTCCCTCAGTACTATCTTCAATTGCTGCTAAGCAATTATCCTTCCTCAAGATTGCCTTTATCTTCAATTTCCACTGGGAGAAATTACTCCCATTGAACTTCTCAATCTCAAATTTTACCGTCATGGTAATTTCAATTAAACCGGCTTGCACAATTTCACCGTGAATAATATTTGCAGCGGAATATGGACCAACACCAAATGCTCTGATATCACTGTTGAATATTGAAAACACATCTTACTTCTTCTTGATTGGGTATACCCACAATCTCCTGGAGTAATCATCAATGAATGATACAAAATATTTTCTACAGACTTTCCATCTATATGAAAAGTAATGATGGTGTTGAAGTTCGACGACCAACACGTCAAAAAAGGAAACCAAATTGGCAGTCAGACTATGTTATGGCAAGCCATGATGCATATTGTCTTCTAATAGAAGATGGAGAACCATCAACCTTTCAAGAGGCTGTGAGTTGCTCAAGTGATTCTCTATGGATGGCAGCAATGCAGGAAGAAATGGAAGCCTTACATAGAAACAAGACATGGGATCTTGTTGTACTTCCAGAGGGTCGGAAAGCCACCAGCAACAAATGGGTCTATAAGATTAAGCGTGATGGTAATGGTCAAGTGGAAAGATATTGTGCAAGACTTGTGGTTAAAGGATATGCTCAAAAGGAAGGAATTGATTTCAATGAAATATTCTCTCCGGTGGTTAGACTTACCACTATCAGAGTAGTGTTAGCTATGTGTGCTGCTTATGATTTACATCTTGAACAATTGGATGTAAAGACTGCTTTTCTTCATGGAGAACTTGAAGAAGAAATATATATGCTACAACCAGAAGGTTTTGAAGAAAAAGGAAAAGAAAACTTGGTTTGCAGGTTGACCAAATCTCTATACGGTTTAAAGTAGGCGCCAAGGTGTTGGTACAAGAGATTTGATTCTTTCATTATTAGCCTTGGATACAACAGGTTGAGCTCAGATCATTGTACATATTACAAGAGGTTTGAGGAAAATGCTTTCATCATTTTGTTGTTGTATGTGGATGACATGTTGGTGGTAGGCCCCAACAAAGATCAAGTCCAAGAATTGAAGGCACAATTGGCTAGGGAGTTCGATATGAAGGACTTGAGGCCAACAAACAAGATTTTAGGGATGCAAATTCACCGAGATAGAAAAGATAGGAAGATTTGGCTTTCTCAAAGAAATTATCTACGAAAAGTTTTGCGGCGCTTCAACATGCAAAAGACTATAAGCCAACATCTACCCCACTTCCTATCAATTATAAATTATCCTCAAGTATGAATCCTAGCAATGAAGCGAAGAGGATGGAAATGTCTCAAGTACCCTATGCATCAGCGGTGAGAAGCCTTATGTATGCCATGATATGTACAAGGCCAGACATTGCACAAGCAGTGGGAGCGGTCAGTCAGTTTATGGCAGATCCTGGTAAAGAGCATTGGAATGTTGTGAAGAGGATCCTGAGATACATTAAAGGAACCTCAGATGTTGGCTTATAGTATCTGACGAACATTTAGAGAAGTGTGCTCAATTTTTTCCTTGTCACCATACTACTAAACCCATAGCCAACAAAACCCTATCTTCTAAAGACAATGAGGATCTAAACCAGAGAGAAGCTTTTCAACTGGACTTTATTACTGATAGTTTCAGACCTTTTCGGTCTTGTCCAACCCTAGATAAATCCTATCTTGCTTGGTTAACAAAAGTTGAGAAGAAGAAAGCCTCACTTTGGAAAGAATTGGGTATTTTTGACCTAATCCAGATGTCGAAGCTTGGATTTAGTTATTGTCAGCCTTTATTACTCCCTAGCCTATATTTCTGGGATAGTACCTATAACACCTTTCATCTTCCTTGTGGAATGATGACTCCCACACTTTTCGACGTAGCTGCCATTGCTGGACTTCCTCCAACAGGAGAAACCTTCGACCCCTACCAAGACTGTGAAAACTTGATTGATTTCAACGTTAAGAACGCTTCATTCAGTACTTACATTAATCTATATCACGCTGATGGTGAAGAAGTTTCTGATATAGAACACATAGCATTCTTAGGTCTATGATTGTCCAAATTCTTCTTTTGCTGCAAATCTCTACAAGTTGCTAAGAGATTTCTAACGCTCGCTAACCAATTGCATGCTGGTCGAAGAGTGTGTTTGAGTGAACTCTTGTTGGCTAGTTTGTACGAAAGTCTAGGATCAGCTAGTGCTAAGCTAAAGGAATACGAAGCTGGCACCAATCTATTACTATCTGGGCCTTATCGGCTTCTTCAATTGTGGCTTAATGCCACTTTCGAATCCTTTTTGCCAACACAAGGAAACGTCGAAGAAGATGCCCCAGAGATAATGAATCGAAGTATTGAGGGCACCAGACTCCTTCGACTGACTCCAGTTGATGACGTTAATAATTTACAAACTTCCCTCACCAAATACACTTTGATGTTCTCGAAACGTCATCATTTCCTTCCTTCGATGGCTCCTTTTGCCAGTCGAACGCATGGTCTTTCCTGATTTACTGCCTCGCTCGAAGACGCTGTGAAAAATGCCAACACAGAGATCAAAGAGATATGGCGTGCCTTTCTCCTTCCAAGGCTACTTGTTTCTAGGATTCTGCTAGTGAAGAGTCACATGTGTCTGTTGGCTTATCAGCCTAATTTTGTCTCTCGACAATTTGGGTTGTGTCAACTTATCCCTTTCTCTTTATTCAAATGAAAGCGCGAGATCTACTGCGCAGGGACTGAATGGAGCGCTAGAGACATTGCCGTTCACAAAGAATTCCATGCCAATTTTGCCGAATTCCAATTAATAGCCTTCCAACCATCGTTCTATTCCACCAATGGTTTCGCCACTTGGTGGACAGATTTCTATTCCAAGAACATGTTTTCGACTGCTGAAATCAAAGAACGTCTAACGAAGGCTTTTTCATCTTTGCAGGAAAATGTCCCCAAGGGTAAGCTTACTCATTCTACAGAAATCCAAGCATTCCAAAAGTACTTTGAATCTGTCTATAACCCAACGAACATCGTTGACACTGTTTGTTATGCAACCCCAATTTTAAAAGAAAAATTTGAAAAGCAGATTGCCAAAAGAGAATCTCTCAAAACTATAAAACCTGAATTGAAATATGACTTGGCTTTTGAGTGCGAACCACCCAAATTCCCAAAGTTACCCAGTGCAGATTTTGCTTTGTCATTTTCCCCCTTACCCTTACTGGTTCACGTGTGGGAACATTTTTAACATACTAAAAAATGACCAACAAAAGCCTGCAAAAAGAGTAATTGCTACCAAACATACCTTAGACAGTTTCAAAGGCTTCCTTCACTTCAATTTATCTGCAGTGAGAATTACTTCTCCGACATGTGAAGGTGTGGAATGTTTGGATTTCTTGGTTTTACAACTTCTTTTCGTTTCTTACCAGTCTTTTAACCATTTGCATGTTTCGACTAACTCAAATCCTTCTTTAGCTGTCGAAAGGAAGGTGGTGAAGAAAGAAAACTAGGACGAATGCTTCCAAGCCAACTAGGACGAATGCTTAGAGTTTATAATTTGTATGCTTTGTTGGGACATGATTCTATTTTCTATAGAATTGCTGGTTTTTAGAGTTTTGGATGAGAGTTTATCTTCAATTTTTATACAGCTTTGGATGAATTGATTCCTCAAAACTGTACTTGCACGGTATTAGTATGCTACACTGATATGCTATCTTTTTCGCTTCTGTTTGGTTCGAGAATCAATAAGGTTCTAAAATCAATCTACAAACAACTGGAATTAAGGGGGAGTTGTGTCAGACTTAGTCACTTTAAACATCCTGATCAATTGCTTTGGTCAATTGGGTCTAAACTCGCTTCCTCTTCTGTATTTGCCAACATTCTCAAGAAGGAATACAAGTCAGATGCAGTAACTTTGAATACACTCATCAAAGGTTTTTGTCTCAAAGGGAGTTCCATAAAGCATTGTACTTTCTATGACAAGGTGGTAGCACAGGGATTTCATTTGGGACAAATTTGTTATGGCACCTTTGCTAATGGCTTATGTAAAGTTGGAAAAACAAGAGAAGCCCTGCAATTACTGAGACGATTTGATGGGAAGTTGGTTCAGCCTAATGTGGTAATGTACAACACGATTATTGATGCATATGCAAAGATAAACTTTTGATTTATATTCTGAAATGGTGGCTAAGAGAATTTCTCCTACTGTTGTCACTTATAATGCTTTAATTTGTAGCTTATGCATTATGGATCAATTGAAAGATGCTATTGGTTTGTCGCACAAAATGATATTAGAAAACATCAACCAAACTGTGACTGTGTATAGCTTTAATATATTGGTTGATGCATTTAGTAAGGAAGGAAAAATGAAACAAGCTAAAGCAGTGGTCACTGCGATGATGAAAAAAGGTGCAAAACCGTGTTGTTACTTATAGCTCTTTAATGGATGGATATTGTATGGTTAAAGAAGTGAACAAGGCAAAGGATATATTCAATGCTATGACTCTTAGGGAAGTGCCTGCCAATGTTTGTAGCTACAATATCATGATTAATGGATTTTTTAAGATTAAAATGGTTGAAGAAGCTATAACTCTCTTCAAAGAAATGCATTGTAGAAAAATCATTCCTGATACGATAACTTACAGTTCCCTTATTGATGGCTTGTGCAAATCGGGGAGAATCTCATATCATTTGGAGCTTCTCGATGAGATATGTGATAGAGGTCAACTACCTAATATAATTACTTACAACTCTATATTGGATGCTTTATGCAAGAACCGTCAAGTTGATAAGGCAATTGCATTGTTAACAAAATTTAAAGAGCACAGTATTCAACCAATGTGTATACATACACTATTCTTATCAAGGGACTGCCAAAGTGGAAGACTAGAGGATGCAGAAAACGTTTTTGAAGATCTTTTGCTCAAAGGCTATACCGTTATGATCCAAGTGTTTTGTGACAAAAAGGCTTGTTTGATGAGGCGTTGGCATTGCTGTCAAAAATGAAAGACAATGGTTGCATTCCGGATGCTCAAACTTATGAAATCATGATTCTTTCTCTGTTTGAAAAAGATGAAAATGATAAGACGGATGAACTTCTTCGTGAAATGATTTTGAGAGATCTAGTGTAAGACCAGAAATAGGTAAGAAGCATTTCTGTTTATACATAACCATTTTGAATTTATATTTCAATATTATTTCATCTTTCCATTATTATAACTCTGGCAGCTTATTTGCGAAAAATAATGCCCCCAAGATGAAGGGTTATTTTGGAGATAAAAAGTGCAAATACACATAATCACCCTTCACTTTAAGTCTGAAGGTTACTGCTAAGTCCTAAACTGCCTCAAGTACTGTTATCAACTCTCGTAGGTTTTGTGTTCTTGACTTTAGTTTACTGTCTAATTTCATAGCCCCTATTATAGAATTGAGACTAACAAACAAGATAGTGATACTATGCTAAGATATTTACAAAAGGGGATTTGATAATACATTCTAGAGAATAGATTGTACTGTGAGATTGTGTCTATATGCATATAGGACCACATTAAGTAGGCTAAGGTTGATGTACTTTTTAAATACATTACTTTCCCACTTGTTGTAGACAAAGTAATTTCCTTTAACTCTCTATGATGCTACATGTGTTTTGCTTTTCCTCATGGAACCCTCATAACTATCCTTTGATGATATTAATAGGACTAGCAGTAAAGTCATTAGAGGTTATAAATATTTTGGGTCTCGAAGGTTTCAAATATTTTGGTAAGAATTTAAATCTTGCAGAATGATTGAATGATTTTGTTGAAATAAGCGCGACTAAGGGACATTTAAACTAAACCGTGTGTTTTGAAAAACATTACGGAGATATTATTATATATAGAGAAATTACAATTAGTTATATGATATAGTCGATGTGTGACTATTTTATATACAAATATTCTTAACACTATATTTATAAATATAAACACTTTCCCTAAAACTTGAACATATAAGTCAAATGCCTCAAGCTTGTTACATATATAATTAGTTCTAGGGTTTTGTAGGAATTTTGTAAACACGTCTGCCAATTGATCATTATAGTTGATAAAACTTGTGACGACGTCGCCTGACTCGATCTTCTCTATGACAAAGTGACAATCTATCTCAATATGTTTGGTCCTCTCATGGAAGACTGAATTTGAAGCAATGTGCAATGCAACTTGATTATCACAAATAAGTGTCATTGGTCTTTCTTCTTCAATTTGAAGTTTCTTGAGCAATTGTTTTAACCAAATAAATTCACATGTTGCCATTGCCATGACCCTATACTCTGCCTCATCGCTTGATCTTGCAACCACATTTTGTTTCTTATTTTTCTAAGATATAAGGTTTCCTCCGACAAATACACAATACCCAGAGGTGGATTGTCTACCAATGGGTGATCCTGCCCAATCAACATCGTGTTTACCAGTGATTTCTGATAAACAACCGCGAGTCTTCCAAATTTATATATTTTGGTAACTCGCAGGATCGACTAGATTGATCCTAGGACATGTGTCTTAAGAATTGTTATTACTGTGATTTGATTCATAGTTACGTTTGTTTCTAATTTGTGAATGACAAAAGTGTTTAGACAACGATTCTAAGTGAAACTTATGACTTTATGAACAAAGTAAATGACGATAACTTGGTATTAAAAGGTTTAAAGATAGTGAAAAGGGCTAGGAAAGGTAAAGATAAATAACTCGAAGTAAATGCTCTATGTTTTAAGAAAGTACTGGAAATGAAGATTCTGACGGAATGTAAATGCAGAAATGAAAAGTAATGATAAACTACTGAAAAATAAGGGCAATTCGACAGATAAAAGGCAGTAAAAATACTTTGATTTAAACAATTGGTATGAAAAATATAACATGAACGAAACTTATGGTGTTCTTCATACATACATTTTCAGAGTAAAACTCTTTTCTCTCGCTCCGGTATTTCGAGTGTATTTTGTGAATTTCTGTATATCTGTTTGAACACACCTTGAATCTAAAACTAAGATCCATATTTATAGTAATTCGACCTTAACAGCCTTTACATGTATGACTGTCACATTCGTCGTTCCCAAGCGTTGCATATCTTAGATGTTTCCACTTGTTGATCTGACGAAACGGCTCTGTTTTAAATTTCAAATACTTCCGCTTGAAGTCTCGACTCTGTAAATACCTATGTCGAAGAGAGCTTTATGAAAACCCAAAAATCTTCTAAGTTCCAGGCTTCGACAACAAATAATTGCTTACCCACAAAGAGAATTAAAACAGCTTCGCTACAGTCATTTCTCGCTTATTCTCAAAACTTAGTATTTCCAAAGACCTTTTAACTGTCTGTCGAAATCCCCAGCTAACAAATTGCCCCCAAGAAATGTCTATTTTGAATTACCGTAGAAATGGACATTTTTTGCATTTACCAGATTTCGACCAGAGACCTTTCATATTCCTAAAAGTCCACGTTTGTCAGTTAATCATGATTAACTTTTTCAAAACGTCTCATCAGAACGTGTGCGTAGTTATATATCATCATGAGTTTCAACTTCCAAGAAAATGAATAGTATTCCCTGTCCACTTTTCTCAGAAAAACTTCCACGTGGCCCACTATCCTAGTAAAGCGTAACCAGTCAGCCTCATAGGTTCAGCATTATAAAAGCACATATGTCATTTTTCTCTCTCTTTTCACGAAAATCTCCAGTTTTTTTCTCTAAGTTCATCTTCTTCAACCTTTCTGAAAAACGCTTCTTCTTCCTTAAACCCTAATCCTTCAAAATCTCCAAAGTCTACTACAATGTCTTATGATAAGCAACAAAAACAGTCAAAGAACATCAAAGGTGCTGGATCTTCAAAGAGTTCTATTTCCCAGAACATTCCAACCAACACAACCATCATTATTGGGGACCGAGAATACATCACTGCTCCAAAACTCTTGAAAGAACAAAAAGCAATTTTCGCTTTTCAGGTAATGGTTCCTTCTCTTCTTTCTGGAAATGCTTTATGGTTTCTAGGCCCATTAGTATCTGACGAACATTTAGAGAAGTGTGCTCAATTTTTTCCTTGTCACCATACTACTAAACCCATAGCCAACAAAACCCTATCTTCTAAAGACAATGAGGATCTAAACTAGAGAGAAGCTTTTCATCTGGACTTTATTACTGATACTTTCAGACCTTTTCGGTCTTGTCCAACCCTAGATAAATCCTATCTTGCTTGGTTAACAAAAGTTGAGAAGAAGAAAGCCTCACTTTGGAAAGAACTGGGTATTTTTGACCTAATCCTGATGTCGAAGCTTGGATTTAGTTATTGTCAGCCTTTATTACTCCCTAGCCTATATTTCTGGGATAATACCTATAACACCTTTCATCTTCCTTGTGGAATGATGACTCCCACACTTTTCGACGTAGCTGCCATTGCTGGACTTCCTCCAACAGGAGAAACCTTCGACCCCTACCAAGACTGTGAAAACTTGATTGATTTCAACGTTAAGAACGCTTCATTCAGTACTTACGTTAATCTATATCACACTGATGGTGAAGAAGTTTCTGATATAGAACACATAGCATTCTTAGGTCTATGGTTGTCCAAATTCTTCTTTTGCTGCAAATCTCTACAAGTTGCTAAGAGATTTCTAACGCTCGCTAACCAATTGCATGCTGGTCGAAGAGTGTGTTTGAGTGAACTCTTGTTGGCTAGTTTGTACGAAAGTCTAGGATCAGCTAGTGCTAAGCTAAAGGAATACGAAGCTGGCACCAATCTATTACTATCTGGGCCTTATCGACTGCTTCAATTGTGGCTTAATGCCACTTTCGAATCCTTTTTGCCAACACAAGGAAACGTCGAAGAAGATGCCCCAAAGATAATGAATTGAAGTATTGAGGGCACTAGACTCCTTCGACTGACTCCAGCTGATGACGTTGATAATTTACAAACTTCCCTCACCAAATACACTTTGATGTTCTCGAAACGTCATCATTTCCTTCCTTCGATGGCTCTTTTTGCCAGTCGAACGCATGGTCTTTCCTGATTTACTGCCTCGCTCGAAGACGCTGTGAAAAATGCCAACACAGAGATCAAAGAGATATGGCGTGCCTTTCTCCTTCCAAGGCTACTTGTTTCTAGGATTCTGCCAGTGAAGAGTCACGTGTGTCTGTTGGCTTATCAGCCTAATTTTGTCTCTCGACAATTTGGGTTGTGTCAACTTATCCCTTTCTCTTTATTCAAACGAAAGCGCGAGATCTGCTGCGCATGGACTGAATGGAGCGCTAGAGACATTGCCGTTCACAAAGAATTCCATGCCAATTTTGCCGAATTCCAATTAATAGCCTTCCAACCATCGTTCTATTCCACCAATGGTTTCGCCACTTGGTGGACAAATTTCTATTCCAAGAACATGTTTTCGACTGCTGAAATCAAAGAACGTCTAACGAAGGCTTTTTCATCTTTGTAGGAAAATGTCCCCAAGGGTAAGCTTACTCATTCTACAGAAATCCAAGCATTCCAAAAGTACTTTGAAACTGTCTATAACCCAACGAACATCGTTGACACTGTTTGTTATGCAGCCCCAATTTTAAAAGAAAAATTTGAAAAGCAGATTGCCAAAAGAAAATCTCTCAAAACTATAAAACCTGAATTGAAATATGACTTGGCTTTTGAGTGCGAACCACCCAAATTCCCAAAGTTACCCAGTGCAGATTTTGCTTTGTCATTTTTCCCCCTTACCCTTACTGGTTCACGTGTGGGAACATTTTTAACATACTAAAAAATGACCAACAAAAGCCTGCAAAAAGAGTAATTGCTACCAAACATACCTTAGACAGTTTCAAAGGCTTCCTTCACTTCGATTTATCTGCAGTGAGAATTACTTCTCCGACATGTGAAGGTGTGGAATGTTTGGATTTCTTGGTTTTACAACTTCTTTTCGTTTCTTACCAGTCTTTTAACCATTTGCATGTTTCGACTAACTCAAATCCTTCTTTAGCTGTCGAAAGGAAGGTGTTGAAGAAAGAAAAACCTGTGGCGAAGGCTAGTTCGACTACTGCTTCCAAGCCAACTACCTCTTCGAGCCAGGGAGTGCCTTCTGGTGCCGCTCCAGAAAAAACGAAGAAGGGTTCAAAGGTATTACATCAAATAACTTCTCTATCTCTTTCGAATTTCTTGTATTTATTTATGATTTTCTTTCTTCAGGGTAGTGGCAAGTCTCCCTTGACACCCAAGAAAAGAAAAACTCCTCCTACTAATGTCATTCTTGTCGAAGATGATGAAGAGGATACTCCTCCTACTCCACTCAAGAAGAAACAGAAGAAACGTAAGGCCACAGTTGCCCCTTTCCAACCAAATCAACAACAGGGTGTCGAAACCACCACTCTCCCTCCTCTTCCAAAGAAAACTCCATCCCAACCTTCTAGTGCTGCAAAGCTGGAGCGTATTGGGAGCAATGCCTCCGATCCAGAGGTTCAACAGGTATACTTCGACCTTGAGTATTCTATCGTTCGACAAATTTCACATTTCCAATCTAACATTTCAGTTTCAGGACAAAGCCACCACTCCCCTCATTTCTACTGACAATCAAAGCGATCCTTCGAGCGACATGAATCCATCTCCTCCTCCGACAGTCAGCGGTGCTATCCGAAACAAAGGCTTTTCGACTAGGGCTCACAATCTTAAAGAAGATAACGCTCAGAACGAAGAAGAAACCTCTTCCCCTGGTGAAGATGGTAAAAGGGATTCAAAGCGCGTTGACGAGAAGGACTCAACAGGGAAAGAAAACTCTGAGAGTACTCCTAGTGATTCTCCTACCAGGGTTGTGTTCCCTTCAAATGATGCTGATGAGGACGATCAGGATTCAGATGAAATTGAGGGGTATTTTCGAGAAGATGAAGACATAAATATGGGAGAAACTGATGCTGAGGGGAATCAAACTGGAACTAGTAATGCCAGCGTCGATACCGTCTCAAATCCCACTAAAGTTCGACCATCCATCACCCAAACTTCACCCACATCACTTACTGAGGAAGAGAAAAGATCTTTAAAACAAAATGATCCCCTTAAGTATGTGAGGTTAATGATGGCTCAAAGAGAGTCTTCTTCAGAGCAAAGTGTTTCTGGAGCTTCGACCCAATCTGGTGCTAGTGCAAACGAAGCATCACATGACGAACTCCTTCAGCAGGTGAAGAAGGCAGTTTTTGACGTAAATCTCTTTGATGAGCTAAAGAATAATGTGGGGGCGAGCTTTAGCATAAAGAAGCTGATAAGCAAAATTAACATCACTGCTTGCCCCACTGATGTAGGTGAAGCCCTTATTGATATTCAAAACCTCATTGACCAAGTGTGTGCTGAATATCATAGGGAGGTGGATGCCAAAGCTAAGCTTCTATCGACTGAAAAAGCTCAAGCCATTGAATTTGACAATGCCCTTCGAACTTCACAAGCTTCTGAGGAGTTAACCGCGTCCAGAAAATCAGCTCAAGCAGAGTTCGACACTTACACTGCTTCGATACGCCTCTGGGAATCTCATATTGCAGAATTGCAGCAAAAGATTTCTGATGCTAAGGCGAAGCAGGCTGCTATCCGAGGCTTGGATAGTACTGAAGCTGATGATCTGGCGAAGTAAAGCGTGGACCACGTTGAAAAAGCTACGGCTATGAACGAAGATATTGCACGCCTCAGAGGAGTTCAAGCGGCTGTTCAGTATAAGATTGGCTTGGCAAAGAAGAATATGATCGAATGAGGGCCACTATTCCTTTTTGATTTCCTCCTGTATTTGCTTTATTTGATTCTTGTTTACTTGTAACTTGATTCAGACGAAAACCAATTTGGCACATATTTTGAATTTAAATATCTTCTCCTTTTTGGCCATGATAGTTCTTTACTTACTATGCTGTTATGATTCTAACTTCGTGCATAAATGGTTTATACCTCTTTAAGTATTTTCCATTTACTTTTAGGATCCTTCGATCCTCTGCTAGTTCTTCTATTTCGTATGCATTGTTTAAAAAGGCTTTTAGAATTCGAAAAGGTCCTTCCCAATGTGGAGACCATTTTCCTAATGCCTTATTCTTTCGATCCATAGGCAATATGACTTTCCATACTAAATCATTCGTAGTAAAAGTTTTACCTTTGACCCTCTTATTGTATGCCCTTGCTACCCTTTCCTTCTGTCTTCTTAATACTTCTAACGCATGTAACCTTTCTTCGTCCAAATCCACCAGCTCATTTATCATCATTTCCCAGTATAAATCAGATGGGATTTCTCCTTGTCTTTGGATTCTCGCTGATTGTAAGTAGACTTCGACAGGTAGTACTGCATCATGTCCAAATGTAAGCTGGAAAGGTGTAGTGTTAGTGGATTCTTTAGGGGAAGTTCGACAAGCCTAGAGTGCTTGGTCTAAAGTGTTGTGCCAATTTTTTGGCTTTTTCCCTACATGCTTTTTGATTAGCCCAATTATCACTTTGTTGGCTGCTTCAACTTGCCCATTGGCTTGAGCATAATAGGGTGTGGATGTTAATAATTTGAAACCCATTTCCTTTGCAAATTCTTGCATCTTTCGACCAGTAAAGACTGATCCTTGATCTGTTGTTATACTTTCTGGGATTCCAAATATGTATAAAATCTGCCTTTGAATGAATTCGATAACAGTTTCTTGGTCCACATTTACTAGAGGTACTGCTTCGACCCATTTAGTGAAATAGTCAATTCCTACAAGTATGTATCTTTGACCTTTGGATGAATGGGGTATAATTTCCCCAATTAGATCCAACGTCCAACCTCTGAAGGGCCAAGGCTTAATAATTGTATGAAGTTCACTTGCAGGAGCATGTTGAATTCCTGCGTGTATTTGACATTCCTAGCAACCCTTAGCAAATTCTATGCAATCTTTTAACATGGTGGGCCAATACATTCCATATCTGAAAAGCAACCATTTCATCTTATGGCCTGCCTGATGTGCTCCACAAGCTCCAATGTGTACACTGGATAATGCCAAGTAAGCTTCGCTTTCTCCTAAGCATTTCAACAGGATCCCTTCAGGGGTTTTCTTGAATAATTCATTCCCTATCAATATATAAGATAGAGCCCTGTACTTGGTTTTTCTTTCCGTGTCTGTCGAAGGGTCCTTGAGATGATTAATAAATGGATTCCTCTAGTCTGTATCTATCAAGGTATCAATGGCCAATACTTCAAACTCCTCTTTGTTAGCATATCCTAACTGGGTGCTTTCCAAATCCGTCGGAGATAATCTGGCAGCCATTGCCTTTCCTCTTACTTCGACAAGCTCTTCTAGCTTTTCTTTTGAAATTCTATACCCTGAGGCTATTTGTGCTAAGTCATTAGCCTCTTGGTTTTTTATTCTAAGGACATGTTTTATGTCGACGTATTCGAATTTTTTGAGTAACCTATTTGCAATGACGAAGTACATAATCAAATTTTCTTTTATACATTTGTACTCCTTCGTCAGTTGCTTGATTACTAATTCTGAATCTCCTTTAATTTCGACCCTAGTTGCCCCCAATTCCAACGAAGCCTCAAGTCCTGCAATAAGAGCTTCATATTCTGCTTCGTTGTTGGAACAAAGGGGACCTTCAATTCTATATTGAGTTTTGTTGGAATTCTGTCAGGAGAAATTAACATTATCCCAACCCCACTACCATTCTTATGAGTGGAACCGTCGAAGAATAATTTCCAAGGTTTCAACTCAACTTGAAATTGAGGATTTTCGACCAGTGCATGGTCTACAATAAAATCTGATACTATTTGTCCCTTCATTGCCTTTAAAGGCATAAAGGTTAAAGAGTATTCAGTGAGCGCTAAAGCCCATTTGCCAATTCGACTGTGCATTATTGGCTTAGATAACATATACTTGATGACATCAAAATGCGAAGGGACGTATAAATCAATAGGTTTTATATAATATTTAAGTTTAGTACATGAGAAATGCAAACAAAGACACAACTTTTCTATTGAAGTGTATCTAGTTTCTGCATCATTTAAAACCCTACTAAGGTAGTAAATGGCTCTTTCGACGCCATCTTCATTCTCTTGCGCCAACATGCTCCCTATGGTAGTGTCGGAAGCTGATATATACAGTCTCATAGGCTTCTTTCCACACGGTGGTGCCAAGATAGGAGGATTCGTCAGATAATGTTTGATCTTGTCGAATGCCTCTTGGTGTTCGTCATTCCATTTGAACTTGCCTTGTTTCAGGCGCATAAGGGGAGAGAAGGCTTGAGTTCAACCACTTAAATTCGAGATGAATCTTCTTAAGGAAGTTTATCTTTCCTAATAATGATTGCAATTCCTTTTGGTTGATGGTGCTTTGGTCTCCATAATAGCCTTCGTCTTGTTCTGATTGATTTCTATCCCCTTTTTGTGGACCACAAAGCCCAGGAAATCTCCAGCTTGCACAAAGAATGCACACTTAAGAGGATTCATTTTTAAGCCATGTTTTCTCATTCTTTCGAATGATTGGCTGAGATGGGATAAATGGTCTTCATCCGACGTAGATTTTATCACAATGTCATCTATGTATACTTGCATGAATGTCTCTATATAATCATAAAATATAGAGTTCATTGCTCGCTGGTATGTTGCCCCAACGTTTTTTAGGCCAAAAGGCATGACTATCCATTCATAAGTGCCTATTGCCCCTGGACATCGAAAAGCTGTTTTAGAAACATCTTCTTCTGCGATAAAAATCTAGTTATAGCCAGAATATCCATCAAGCATGCTGAGATACTCATAGCCTGTGGCTGAGTCAACCAACATTTCTGCCACAGGCATTGGATACTCATCCTTAGGGGTTGCTGCATTTAGATCACGAAAATCTATACATACTCGCAAAGAGCCATTTTTCTTGATAACAGGGACAATATTAGCAATCCAATCGACATACCTTGTGGTCCTGATGAAGTTGCAACGAAGAAGTCTTTCGACCTCTTTTTTGATCTTTGTGAGGATTTCTGGTGCGAATCTTCTTGGAGTCTGCTTGATGGGCTTCTTGCCATCCTTTATAGGCAGCTTTAATTCGACCAGGTCCCTCTTCAAACCAGGCATCTCGTCGTAATCCCAAGCGAAGCAATCTTTGTTCTTCCTTAGTAAGTCAATCACTCTCACTTTCAATTTGGGGTCCAGTTTAGCGCTGATGTAGGTAATTCTTTTTGCACTTCCATCTCCGAGATCAATCTCTTCGAGAGGATCTTGCGCTAACATCTTTGCACTTGACGTTACTGGATCTTTTTCAAATCCCAGAGGCTCTTTGTCGTAGATGGCGTCCAACCTCTGTTCTGCTGGTTCCACAAATACTTGTTCGTCAGGGAGTTTTGGTTCAAAGAATTCCCCTGGTCCTGTATTACATATTCCACTATATGTGGCTTTGTTAGCCATGTTTGTTATCTCGGCTTCGAGAGCCGCTTGTCTTTTGTTCTCAGCCATGTAGGCCGAAATCTTTTCGAAGAAAGAAGACTCAGTCATAGTACAGGCCTTCATCCCAGCCTGTTGGCCGTATCTCAGATGATTCTCCTATTTCTGGGTCTCCCATAATCTCTCTATCCCACTGGAAGCCATTTGGGTGGAGAGTCAAAAAGTACAAGGCATTTTTATTTGGGGCGTAGCCTTCTTCCGCTGGGTAACACGGTCCTATGTGTGCCAAATTCCTGTCGAAGTTTCTCTTGTCCACATGGTTTACTTCTGCTCTGAAGTAACTTTGGTCGGCTTCGACATTCTCTACCACGCCATCTTCTCTCCAGATAGATATTCTTTGATGCATAGTCGAAGGGACCGCTTCCATTCCATGTATCCACTCTCTCCCCAGTAGTAAGTTGTAATTTTCTTTTGCAGGTATTACCATAAACATCGTTGGTCTTGTGATTGACCCAACAGTTAAGTCCACTTGTATGACGCCCAACGTCTGTCCTATCTTTCCTTCATAATTTGACAGTACCATGTTGTGAGGTTTGACGTCAGTGTCGAACATCCCTATCTTTTTCAACATGAATTGGGGCATCAAATTAACGGTTGCTCCCCCGTCCACCAAGACTTTATTCACTCCCACCAGTCCAACTTTGGCCCTAATGTATAGGGGTTTAAGGTGACTCTGCATCCCCTGGTGTGGCCTTTCGAACATAGCGTTCTGTTCTTCGACATCACCATTGTTCAGAACATAATAACACACTGGTTGATGCTTTGCCATCTCCGCAGCGTCCGCTTCCTCATTATCTTCGACCTCTGTTTCCTGGTTATACTCGTACGGCAAGACTGAGACCACGTTACAATTCATATTCACGGAAGACACTCCGTCGGACTCGAAATCATCTGTGAGCATTTCCTCTTCTTTCGCTTGTTCCTTCTGAACCTTATGAGTTATGTTTTCATCTGGAAATAACTTTCTTCCTACGGGTGGTTTGGTCGAATCCATGATATTTGGGGGATTCTTGACGCTGTTGGATTCTCCAGTTTCTCTTTGATTCATTTCTCTTTCTTCTTTCCTCATCCTTTGATGCCTTCTCCATTGGGATCTCGACATAAGGTTCTTTCCTTTGTAATTTTCTAACCCGACAACCTCTCTTTTGGACACCTGAAATTGTTTTCTTTACGCCCACGAGGTTCTTCCTCCATCTTCGAAACTCCTCCATTTTCCTTTCTTTGATCCCGCCTGAGTCCACTTGTCCTTAGGGACTTCTGCTGGCAATTTAAACATGACTCTCTTCGCCCTTGGGTGAGGGTTATCCGGTCTCCTAGGTGCTCCCATCTTGTCGAAGCTATACATGTTTGGATTTCCTCCATGCCCGTCCCAACCTTGGTCATATGGGATTCTTTCGAATGCTTCGGCTAATTCTCTATTGTACACTGCCCCACACCTGGGACACATCAAACATTTCGTTTCATATTTGTAGCAGCGCACAATGAAACCCAGAAGGCTCTCTCCTGATGTGGGATACACCTTCTGCAATTGGCTTTCTTTCCTCCAGTTTCTCTCGGTCTTTGTTCGTTGCCATCCCTCGTAATCCTCAGCCACCCTTCGAGATATCCTGATGCTGCATCTAGGGCACAACAATATGTCAGCATTCTTTTTGTGACATCTCCAGAGATACTCACGTAGGCTTTCGTTGGCTTTAGGATAGCCACACTTCGTCCCTTCTTGCTCCATCTTCAAACATTCCTCCACTTCCTCCATTTCTGAGGGAATTTGCTTCAGGTCTACCATGTTGACGCCCATACTAGCGCCATCAGTGATTGAAATTGCTTCGAACTTCTTTCTTAGGCCCTCAGTAGCCTCGGTTGTTTTCCCTTTAAGACCTTCAGTGGTCCTTGGTTCGACGTTAGCCACCTCTTTGCCCTTGATAGAAGTTCCAAAGGAAACGTCGTTACTTAGGCCATCAGTAGCCTGCTTTCCATCCAAGGTGTAGCCTCCAGTTCCTGTTGCTTTTGCAGCCTCCACTTCCCTTACGTCAACCATGTTGATTTCGACAGGCTTAACATATTTGGTCTCAACAACGTTAAGGGGATCGGTATCAACTTTCATCTGGTTTTTTCCTTTGTCGACGAACTTGAGGCGGCCATCCCTGATTGTGTTCTGAATAAGATCCCTGAAAAGAAAGCATTGTGAAGTTTTCTGGCCCAAAAAACTGTGATATTTACAGAAACCTCGTTTCTTTCGTTGTTCTAACGGAGGAATCTTGGTATTAGGAGGAACTATCATTTGGCCATCTTTTACTAATAGATCGAAGATCTCGTCACATTTGGTAACATCAAATGTGTAAGTCTTTTTGGGAAATCTATCGTTCTTTTCAGTTTCGACAGGATTTCTGCCATTCGAAGGTGTAAGTAATTTGCAGGCGTAGGGTGGTGCTTCTTTTAATTCTGCCAAATCTACTTCGAATTCCTCAAGACCATAGGGGTCTTCAGCAATTTCAGACTCTTCGTCTTTGAATTCGACATAAGCAACCCTCTCTTTCTTATAATTCTTACTTGCTCTGGCCTTTTCAAATTTTAAGCGTTCGACTTGTCGAACCCTATATGCTAATTGGGCCATGTCTCTTAGATGCTGGGTGTCTAACTTTTTCCTGATGGAATAGTCCAGACCTCTAGCGGTCATTTCGACCAACTCGTGTTCAGGTACTATTGTAAAGCATCTAGATTTTAACAAGCGGAACCTATTCAGATAATCATCTATAGGTTCGGTGAATTTTCTCTTGATGCTGGCTAGTTCCTTAAGACTTATCTTAGTTTGGCCCATGTAGAATTGTTCATGAAACAATCTTTCTAATTGGGGCCAAGCATCTATGGAATTTGGTGGCAAAGTCGTAAACCACGTGAAAGCGTTCTTTGTTAAAGAACTAGGGAAATATTTCATCCTCAAGTTCTCACTGTTCGCCAAATCCCCTGCCTCAGTTATGTATCTAGCTATATGCTCTATAGTGGATTCACTAGTATCCCCTGAGAATTTGGTGAACTTAGGGATTTTACAACCCCTTGGTAATTCTATTTGCAGGACATACTCTGACAGAGGAGAAGAATAGTTTGGCCGTCGAAGTCCCGTGTTTAGACCATTCTGGGCCATGATTCTCTCTATCATACTGGTTAGGTCATTTTCCATCATGTTTTCCCGCCTAACCCTATGAATTACTTCGTCTGCGTCCTGGTCTCTATTAACCATTATCACTCTCCTAGGTTGTTCTTCAGGGACTTCCCGTCGAATTGGCTGTTGTTCCAATCTTGCTCCCATGACTCTTTCGTCAGGGGCTTGCCTTTGTGGTTGAACCTGATCTATCGTTGGTTCTTCGCCCTGGATTATAACCTGGTTTGGCCTGCGTCGAACCGCAGGTTGTGGGGCGCCTAGAAAATCTGCTACGCATCCCATCTGTGTTGACAATTGTTGGTATGTTTGGGCGTTGTCAGTATTAGTCCTATTCACATTCTGTATTAACAGAGAGAAAATGGTATTCATTTCTCTGGCCAGAACTCCTACCATATCATGGTTACTGGCATCCATTTGTTGTCTAAAGGCTGCCTGATTATTCGTTGTAAGGGTAGGTAGTAGGGTGGGGATTCCTTGTGATTGGTTATTTCGACCTATATGGTTCATGCCGGATCCAGAATTTTGGATTGGCGAAATAACCGTATTATGTGGCTGAGTATATATGGAATAATTGTTTTGAAGCCCTGCCATGGCAGTTGATGGCATTCCATAAGGGTAATCTCTCACAGGCCTAAAGTTTTCGAATCCTGGTGGCCTAGGGGTTGAAACTGCAGGCATATCTGCCGCGCCTGATATGATAGGCATTACTATCAAATTATGCAAGGCCATGGATCCAATCGTTGGTATGGCCTGTGCATTAGGGATTTCAGTGGATACATTAATCGAATTTGCTCCGATTGTGCCCGTTCCCTGGGGGGAGGACTGTTCCCCTTGACTGGTTGTATTAACCATCTTTTTTGCGTTTTTTTCTGTTGGTTATAGGTTGTGAATTATTGACTATCCTGCCACTTCTAAGGATCATACAACACCAATTTTTAAACCAAAAGAATAACGCCAATTTTGCGAATAAAACAACTGTTGTAATCAACAATCCTTTTGACACTGTCCCACTGGGCGTGCCAATTTGTTTACCAGTGATTTCTGATAAACAACCGCTAGTCTTCCAAATTTATATATTTTTGGTAACTCGCAGGATCGACTAGATTGATCCTAGGACATGTGTCTTAAGAATTGTTATTACTGTGATTTGACTCATAGTTACGTTTGTTTCTAATTTGTGAATGACAAAAGTCTTTAGACAACGATTCTAAGTGAAACTTATGACTTTATGAACAAAGTAAATGACGATAATTTGGTATTAAAAGGTTTAAAGATAGTGATAAGGGCTAGGAAAGGTAAAGATAAATAACTCGAAGTCAATGCTCTATGTTTTAAGAAAGTACTGGAAATGAAGATTCTGGCGGAATGTAAATGCAGAAATGAAAAGTAATGATAAACTACTGAAAAATAAGGGCAATTCGACAGATAAAAGGCAGTAAAAATACTTTGATTTAAACAATTGGTATGAAAAATAACATGAACGAAACTTATGGTGTTCTTCATACATACATTTTCAGCGTAAAACTCTTTTCTCTCGCTCCGGTATTTCGAGTGTATTTTGTGAATTTCTGTATATCTGTTTGAACACACCTTGAATCTAAAACTAAGATCCCTATTTATAGTAATTCGACCTTAACGGCCTTTACATGTATGACTGTCACATTCGTCGTTCCCAAGCGTTGCATATCTTAGATGTTTCCACTTGTTGATCTGACGAAACGACTCTGTTTTAAATTTCAAATACTTCCGCTTGAAGTCTCGACTCTGTAAACACCTATGTCGAAGAGAGCTTTATGAAAACCCAAAAATCTTCTAAGTTCCAGGCTTCGACAACAAATAATTGCTTACCCACAAAGAGAATTAAAACAGCTTCGCTACAGTCATTTCTCGCTTATTCTCAAAACTTAATATTTCCAAAGACCTTTTAACTGTCTGTCGAAATCCCCAGCTAAAAAATTGCCCCCAAGAAATGTCTATTTCGAATTACTGTAGAAATGGACATTTTTTGCATTTACCAGATTTCGACCAGAGACCTTTCATAGTCCTAAAAGTCCACGTTTGTCAGTTAATCATGATAAACTTTTTTAAAACGTCTCATCAGAACGTGTGCGCAGTTATATATCATCATGAGTTTCAACTTCCAAGAAAATAAATAGTATTCCCTGTCCACTTTTCTCAGAAAAACTTCCACGTGGCCCACTATCCTAGTAAAGTGTAACCAGTCAGCCTCATAGGTTCAGCATTATAAAAGCACATTTGTCATTTTTCTCTCTCTTTTCACGAAAATCTCCAGTTTTTTCTCTAAGTTCATCTTCTTCAACCTTTCTGAAAAACGCTTCTTCTTCCTTAAACCCTAATCATTCAAAATCTCCAAAGTCTACTACAATGTCTTCTGATAAGCAACAAAAACAGTCAAAGAACATCAAGGGTGCTGGATCTTCAAAGAGTTCCATTTCCCAGAACATTCCAACCAGCGCAACCATCACTGTTGGGGACCGAGAATACATCACTGCTCCAAAACTCTTGAAAGAACAGAAAGCAATTTTCGCTTCTCAGGTAATGGTTCCTTCTCTTCTTTCTGGAAATGCTTTAGGGTTTCTAGGCCCATTAGTATCTGACGAACATTTAGAGAAGTGTGCTCAATTTTTTCCTTGTCACCATACTACTAAACCCATAGCCAACAAAACCCTTTCTTCTAAAGACAATGAGGATCTAAACCAGAGAGAAGCTTTTCAACTGGACTTTATTACTGATACTTTCAGACCTTTTCGGTCTTGTCCAACCCTAGATAAATCCTATCTTGCTTGGTTAACAAAAGTTGAGAAGAAGAAAGCCTCACTTTGGAAAGAATTGGGTATTTTTGACCTAATCCAGATGTCGAAGCTTGGATTTAGTTATTGTCAGCCTTTATTACTCTCTAGCCTATATTTCTGGGATAATACCTATAACACGTTTCATCTTCCTTGTGGAATGATGACTCCCAGACTTTTCGATGTAGCTGCCATTGCTGGACCTCCTCCGATAGAAGAAACCTTCGACCCCTACCAAGACTGTGAAAACTTGATTGATTTCAACGTTAAGAACGCTTCATTCAGTATTTACATTAATCTATATCACGCTGATGGTGAAGAGGTTTCTGATATAGAACACATAGCATTCTTAGGTCTATGATTGTCCAAATTCTTCTTTTGCTGTAAATCTCTACAAGTTGCTAAGAGATTTCTAACGCTCGCTAACCAATTGCATGTTGGTCGAAGAGTGTGTTTGAGTGAACTCTTGTTGGCTAGTTTGTACGAAAGTCTAGGATCAGCTAGTGCTAAGCTAAAGGAATACGAAGCTGGCACCAATATATTACTATCTGGGCCTTATCGGCTTCTTCAATTGTGGCTTAATGCCACTTCCGAATCCTTTTTGCCAACACGAGGAAACATCGAAGAAGATGCCCCAGAGATAATGAATTGAAGTATTGAGGGCACCAGACTCCTTCGACTGACTCCAGCTGATGACGTTGATAATTTACAAACTTCCCTCACCAAATACACTTTGATGTTCTCAAAACGTCATCATTTCCTTCCTTCGATGGCTCCTTTTGCCAGTCGAACGCATGGTCCTTCCTGGTTTACTGCCTCGCTCGAAGACGCTGTGAAAAATGCCAACACAGAGATCAAAGAGATATGGCGTGCCTTTCTCCTTCCAAGGCTACTTGTTTCTAGGATTCTGCCAGTGAAGAGTCACGTGTGTCTGTTGGCTTATCATGTAAAAATGCATTTTGATGTCAGGTTGATGAAGAGGCCAATGTCGAATGGCTGCAATGGCTAAAAGAAGTCTGTCAAATGCCATCTTGGCTACATGCGAGAAAATATCACTATAATCCAACTCAAAAATCTGAGTGTATCCTTTGGCTACCAAGCGAGCTTTAAACCGATTGATCTTACCATTTGGTCCAACCTTCACTGTATAAAGCCAACGACAACCTACTAAAGATTTTCCAGGGGGTAGAGGAACCAATTCCCAAGTACCACTACTTTGAAGAGCACACATTTTACCAATCATTGCTTGCCTCCACTCAGGGTGAGATAATGTTTCACCTAGAGTTTTAGGAATAGAAACAAAAGACAAAAGAAGACAAACAAATATTCTTCAAAGGGGAAAAACGATGATAACATAAATAAAATATAATGTGGAGAAGGATTTTGTGTTTGACATATACATTTTCAAAGGGAAATCATAAGATCAAACTCAGGTTGCAGGATCAAATTTGGTGATGGCGAAGGCGTCGAAGGAAAGTCTGTAATGACCTCAGAGGCAGGAATGACCTCAGGGATAGGTATGATAGAAGTTGGTTGGTGATGCTGATATGTTTGAAGTGGACGAGAAGTTAGGGGGGAGGGGGTCAACAGTAGGGGTATTTAGTGTGTCATGTTCCCTCGAATGACGAGGAATAATGACAAATGGGAATTCCAGAAGATGTGTGGGAGTACTTTTCTGAAGGGGTTCCGGAGTTACTTGGCTTGACTCGAAATATGGAACAAACTCAAAGAAGGTGACATCGGCTACGAGGTATCATTGTAGAGTATGTGAATAACAACGATAATCCTTTTTGGATCAATGATAACCAAGAAAGACACACTTGAGTAATCAAGTTGATAGTTTATCAAGTCTAGGGGGGAGATTGTGTACAAAACATGTTGACCCGAAGACTCGAGGTGGAATTGGGTGAAAGGGAGAGTTTGGAAACAGGATTGAATGAGGGATTTTATTATTAAGCACAGATGAGGGCATGCGATTTATAAGATAACATCTCGTGAGCACAACATCTCCCCAAAATCGGAGAGGAACATTGCAATGGAGAAGTAGGGTACGAGTGATTTCTACGAGATGTCGATTTTTACGTTCGGCTACCCGTTTTGTTAAGGTGTATGAGGGCAAGATGTTTGGTGGAGAATACCATTGGATGACATAAAAGTTTGAAATTGTTGGGATAAATATTCACGTGCATTGTCACTTCTTAGGGTATGAATAGACGAATCAAATTGGATTCTTATTTCCTGATAATATTGTTCAAAAATAGAAAATAATTTAGATCTGTTCTTCATTAAAGATAGCCACATGCAATGTGAAAAATCATCAATAAAGGTTACAAAATACCTAAACTCGAATGTAGACGCAATACGAGAGGGATCCCAAACATCGGAGTGAACTAAAGCAAAAGGGGACGTAACCCATTTATTGACTCAATCGGGAAAATGACTACAAGTATGTTTCCCTATTTGACAAGACTCACAATGTAAAATGGATAATTTAGATAAGTCGGGCACTAACTTTTGTAGCTTGTGAAGACTTGGATGATCTAACTGCGAATGTATAGTGAATGGAGAATCTGTGATGGAGCATGTGGTAGATGACGCAGAGAAGTAGTAGAGGCCTTGAGACTCACATCTGACACTAATCGTTTGCCCCAAAGTCCGATCTTGCAAGGTAACATTATTGTTAGTAAAAGTGATAGAATAATTAAGGGATCGAGTTAAACGACTGACTGCCAGTAAATTAAATGAGCAATTAGGTATGTATAGGACAGAAGTAACATAGAGAGATAATAGAATTTGAACAATGTCAATCCCTTGAGATCGGGTTTAAGAACCATTTGCGACAATTATACTAGGTAGGAAACAAAAGTAGAGAGGGAAGAGAAAAGACCTTTATTTCCGGTAACATGATCAGATGCACCAGGATCGAGGATCCAAGCACCAAGAGGAGATGAATGAGAGAAGCAAACCGATGAATTACCAGTGTGTGCAACTGAAGCCATGTAATTAGAGTTTTAATTAGTCTGACACCACCATAGAAAATCCTCGTAGCTTGGCGTAGAGTTCTGAAGAGAAGGTGAAGTCTGCAGAGTGTCTGAGTGATTGATTTGAGGTGCATTTATCTGGCATGTAGGTCTACCATGCAACTTCCAGCAACGATCAATAGTATGCCCAAGACGATTACAATATTCATACTTGGGACGAGGTTTGGAGTTGGATGACCCTCCTCGAAAGCGATTTTGATTATTGCCAAGAGATGCAAGGGCAACAATGTCACCTGGTGTCAGAGCAAAAATATATGGAGGGGAAACTGGGCCAAAAGCATGTGGTGTAGCCAAGCGCAACAGTTGTTCACTAACTGCATCATAGTTAGGAACAATAGTACCTGATAAAATCAGGTTACAAATAGACTCATGCTCTGAGGGTAATCCGATAAGTGCCATGATCATGAAAAATTTACTCTGTTGTTCGGTATGAGCTGTTGCATCTTTTGCGTAAGGCATGATGGTGGCGAAATTTGCTTTCAAGGCATCATGCTTACTCAGATAGGCTTGCATATCCATATTCTCCACCTTCAGAGTGTTGATTTTGTGGATGACTATATAAATAATGAACATCATTGGAGAAGACTTTTTTGGCCTTTTTCCAAACCTCATAGCAAGTGAAGAAGGCTTGGTGTTGCGCTTGGAGATTAGGTGCTACGGAAAACCATAACACAATGCACATAGATGCATCAGTTTTCTTCCATTTAGAAAGTTTGACGACGAGAACATCATCAACTTTTGTGGTTAAGTGATCTTCATATCCCTGACTGTGAAACCACATCTTAACAACATCAACCCATATGTTGTAGTTGGATGAGTCATATAGCTTTGCACATGGAATACGCAAAACTTTGATAAATGAATCACTAAAACCAGAATTGGTGTCTCCCATGGCTTGGACAACAAAATAACGAAGTGAAATCGGGGTTGTTTGCACAAGAGCACTATTTTCCGTGAGCCGAAAAGTAAAACAGAGGCCGGATCTGCCACGGATGGGGAGAGGCAAGTAGACTGGTAGAAAAATGGTCAAATCGTCAGCAAAACGCGCTGGCACGTGCAGGGCAACGACGAAAAGAGGACAATGGCCGGATCAGAGGGCGGAGAGTTGGATGGTGGGGTCGGTTTTCCGAAACGTCGCCGGGAGTGTTGCCAGAATAGTAACGACAACATAGTGGTTACCTGAGAATTTAAAAGTGACAGGCAAATCGGAGTGATAACACGGTTTGTAATTTTTGTTCTCACGGAAGACAGTGGGTCAACAGGGTAAAGCACAACGAAAAAAGAATTGCCTCTTGGCAGACTCTAAATACCATGTTGAAATAGGCGAGCTAAGAGACATTTATATTAAATCCTGTGTTTTGAAAAGTACTACAAATACATTATTATATATAAAGAGAGATTACAACTAATTAAATGATATAGTCGACGTAGGACTATTCTATATACAAATATTTTTAACATTATATTTACAAATATCAACAAATTTATTTGACCTCAACGTATAAATTAAAATGGAAACCTCATTCGAAATATAACTTATTCACCTGTTTATACATTTTCTATGAACAAGTTTCTAATTGATTTCTCCTTCTTTCTGGCGAACCTAGAATGATTTCCAATGAATTTCTGATAGTACTGACTTATATTTTTTACCTCCTTTTTGTCTGCAATATTTTAAAAACTTATTTGGGAGTCAAGATATAAATCTTACAAGCATGTGAATATAACTCTGCATATAAGTCTCTTGCATCAACTGAATTTCCTAGTTCCAGATCTAGGTTAGACTAAAATGAAGTTACTATGGCTTTCGATGTCCTCTACATTAATTTCACTTTAGAACTATATTGGTGCTGGTATGTGTCATACCCCAAAATTTGCCCGTTAATCTTGCAAGACATTTTCAAGGCACTCTCACTCATTTTTCAAGGCATTGATCTTAAAAGAACAAAGGCCCAACTCACAAGTGGCCAAATCCAGAAAATGACTCAAAATGGCTTGCTCGCTAGGCGAGCAAAATCCTTCGCCTAGCGAACCCTTCGCTACGCACTCGCCTAGCGAAGCTTGCGAATACCAGAAAATTCTGGGCTTCATTCTGAGCCCATCAGGTCACAAAAATTATTATAAATAGCAGAGCTTCATTCAGAGAAAAGACAGACAGAGGCAGACGGACAGAAACCCTAGCCAGGAAACCCTAACAGAAGCAACACAGCAAACCCAGGAGGCTAACCCAGAAAGTTCAGAGCAACCCTAAAGGAAACCCCGAAGGAAACTCATCGGCACCAAGGTTATCTCCGCCCAACTCAATCCGGCACACAACCCTATGAGTGACTTGCCAATTCAAGATCGCAATTCAATTGCAAACAGGTTTGCATTACTATTACCGCTTTATGTTCTTAATTTGCATATGGCATTATGATTGAATTTATAAAAATATCTTAAGTTTTGCATGTGAATTTAAGTATGTATGGATATCTTGAACGTTAACCATGTAATTTCTATGATGGATGCCATAGGGTGTGGAGCTTTCTGGAATTGTACTGTTGTAGCCTACGGTTAAAAGATGATTGTCCCTTCGAATGCTAAGGTATCCTTACAAATGTTGCCTTCAATGACCAATCGATGACCCTACGATGACCCTTTACATCCAAAGGATAGAATTACTTACTTTTCAATAGTAAGGACAGTTCTACCCTCATAAGCATAGGAAATGCCCATAAAGACCTTGGGTAGGTATAACTCTTAAATGCTGAATCACAACTCAAAATACTTTTCACACCTCACTTTGCAAAACATCTACTAGAAAATCACCACTTGGTATACGTTCGCACTAGAATCATTGCCAAGTTATATTTTTCTCAACAGTTTTCTAAACAGCTTTCAAAATTAAACGAGATAAACACTTTGTATACATTCGTACAAGAATCATTACAAAGTTAAACTCTCTTTCCAAAACATTTTCTAAGCAATTCACAAACACTTTTTCAGACAAGAAAAACATAAGTGATCAAGCAATAAGAGCCCATGGATAACCATGGATACAAAGGGTGCTAACACATTCCCTTTGTATAATGTACCTCCCGAACCCAAAATCTAATTAAGGTCTTTCCTGTTCTTTTCGCCTTTCCTAATTGGATAAAAGAAAACTCGGTGGCGACTCTTGCTATCCGCGACATTTGCTTTCCAAAGCAAAAACACACAAAAGTCAGTTCACCGTATGACAGAACTGGCGACTCTGCTGGGGAGGACAAAGAGAGGTTACCTTAAAAAAAAAGGATCACTTATTTGAATTGTCTGATTTACTTTTAAGGGATTGCTTGGGTATTTTTGAGTGAAAGATCCTACACCCGGATCTAGTGTACCTTAGGTAAGTAGCAATAGATCATCGCGACTATCCGGCGTATACTGGAATGGTTAAAATGATGGCTACGGTTAATGTGACACTTTGGATGTCCTGATGTTCCTCATGTTTACTTGAGGAGAAATTTGGCGTCTGCGTGGTGCCATCCAAGCATTAACCAGACCTTTAGAACCCTAATTGACTCATCCTGGCCATTAGAAAGTAGTGAGATAACTGACTTCGGTTCCGACTGGGGTTGGTTGAGACTCGATACTACACTCTTTGAGATTGGACTTTAGGGAAGCTTTGGTCAACCACTTGGTGTTGCACTGAAGTGGACTTAAAGGAAGGTCAATGATTGGAGATCCTTTTAGAACCCGGTTACTATTCTAGGACAGGTTGAACCAACCAAACTTCAGTGGGGAGGGTACTTACCTATGGAACTCATGCAAGCCTTAAAACCTAGGAATGATTGCGGTGTGACTTGCTTGTGCTTGTTATTTACATAACAACATAACATCATAACATCATAACATCATGGCATTGTACTAATCATTTCAAGGACTTAGGGATTTGACTTTGCTCTGTAACAGGGCTATGGCTTCCAGGAAGACTATCCGGATCAATCTTGTAGAGATCTCTCCTCAACTCAAGGATTTAGTGTCAGAACTTCCTGATCATGCTCAGTTCATCAAGAAACATGGTTCCCTCCTCAATTTGGTTACCACCGGTTTCAAAGAAGATATGACGAGAGTTTTATTCCAGTTCTTCGACCCTAAACATCATTGCTTCACCTTCCCGGATTATCAGTTGGTACCCACATTAGAAGAATTTTCCAGGCTGCTTGGGATACCTATCCTTGATCAAGCACCTTTCAGTGGTTTAGAGAAGATTCTGAAGTCTGAAGAAGTTGCCGCAGCTTTACACATGACAAAGTCCGACATCGAAACTAATTGGGTAACAAGAAGTGGAGTCAAGGGTTTACTTGCCAAATTTCTGATAAATAAGGCCCGGGAATTCTTAAAAGTTACGGATGTCCATGCTTTCGAGGATGTCCTAGCATTACTAATCTATGGTTTGGTGTTATTCCCTAATCCAGAACAATTCATAGACATGAATGCTATTAAGATATTTCTCACTCATAACCCTGTGCCTACCTTGCTTGGAGACATTTTGCATTCCCTTCACACTCGTACTATGAAAAGGCAAGGGACTCTCATGTGCTGCATACATTTATTGTCTAGGTGGTTTATTTCGCACCTTCCTCAATCAGTCTTGAAGAATGAGCAAAATCTGAAATGGTCTCAAAGGATAATGTCGCTCTCACATTCAGACATCCGTTGGTGTCCTCATCTCAAAGAAAATGTTATCATCATTGACCGTTGTGGAGAGTTCCCTAACGTACCACTCCTAGGAATAAGGGGAGGTATTACTTATAATCCTGCTTTAGCCCTACGTCAGTTCGGTTGTGCTCGAAGAGATGGTCCACATGAGATAATTATCCAAGGCACTGTGTTTGACTATGACAACGATTCCCAAGGTCTCCGCCAAAGGTTTGTACGAGCTTGGGGCATGGTGAAAAGAAGTACCTTAGGACAGAAAAACTTTATTCCTATGGAACCTTATCTCAGATGGGTATGCGCAAGAGCTCGTGAACTTGTCATGCCATATCTTGCAGCCGGACCATTGATTGTTGAACAGAAGTTGAAGGAGGTACTTCTCAGATAATTTCTTATCCAGATATGCCTATTGATGTTGAAGAATTGAAGAGGTCCTGGATCCAGTTGAGAGAGGAAAGGGATACTTTCGAAGCCCAGTTCTGTGCTGAAAGGAAGAAAGTGTCAGAACTTACCAGCCAACTTAATGAGGAACGAAGACTCAATGCATATCTTCGCCCAAAAAGAAGCCGTCCCTGGGAGATTTGAGCTTTCATTGTATTTATTATTTTGTTGTAATGAACATTGATTAAAGAAATTATTAATAAAAGTTCCTCTCTTTTTGGTGGTTTACGCAAAGTTAAATTCCAAAAGTCCTTGAAAACATTTCATACATTGCATAGCATAACATAACATTGCATAACAGGTATTCTAAAAGATCAATGTTCTTACGGTCTTCCTTCTAAACAGAAAAATGGCCCTCGAACAAACTGTCAAGGATCTCCAGGCTCAGAATGCTCAATTCCAGGAGATGATCTTGAGCTTATCCAAGGGGCAGGAGGAACTGAAGGCTCTCTTGCTCGAGCAGAAGAAAGACAAGAAACCTGTGAGTTACATAAACCTGAGAAGAAGGCTTAAAGGACAGGCCGCAGGAGTCCAGATCAGAATGCCGAAGGATTAAGAAGAGGAGACAGAAAATGATAGAAGAGAAGAGAAGAATGTTGGTCCCTTCAACCCTGAGGACGACGATGAAGATTATGAGAATGAACAGTACTCTCCAAAAGATGGCAAATACAAGTTGCTGGAAGAACGTATGCTAGTTATGGAGGGCCAGAAGGCGCCCGGTCTGGATTTTGAAAGCTTGGGTCTGGTTTCCGACGTGGTCATTCCCCGCAAATTCAAGATCCCCACTTTCACTAAGTACGATGGTGCGTCTTGTCCTCAGATGCATCTGAGAGCTTATGTGAGAAAGATTCAGCCGTATACCTCTGATAGGAAGCTATGGATCCATTTCTTCCAAGAGAGTTTGTCTGGCACACAGTTAAAGTGGTACTATCAGCTCGAAAGCTCTAACATCCGCACCTGAACTGATTTAGCAACAGCTTTCTACAAGCAGTACCAGTATAATTCTGAACTAGCGCCTACTCAGCTACAGTTGCAGAATATGACTATGGGATCTAAAGAAAGTTTCAAAGAATATGCTCAAAAATGGAGAGATTTGGCTGGCAGAGTCAAACCCCCTATGACCGATCGAGAATTAGTAGACATGTTCATGAGTACACTAACGGGCCCATTCTACAGCCATCTACTGGGAAGTTCTTCATCGGGTTTCACTGAACTTATATTGACAGGTGAACGTGTTGAAAGTGGTATTCGAAGTGGAAAGATACAGGCGGCTACCTCTGCAAGCACCAAAAGGTCCTATCAGGGGAGGAACGAATCAAATGCTGTGTACGGTCAACGGGGTCGTAGCAAGAAGAATCGTGACCATACCATTGGAGCAGTTACGATTGCAGCACCGCCATCTCAAAACTTCTAGCACAGACAAGACAGGCCAAGAAGGCAGTTTACCAAGATCAATATGACTTTAGCACAAGCACTACAGGGTATGCTAAAAGCAAAGTTGATTACCCTCAGAGATCCTCCTACGAATCCAACACTACTTCTCCTCGTTATAATCCCAATGCTAGGTGTGCATATCACTCCGATAGCTCCGGGCATGATACAAACGATTGTTGGTTGTTGAAGAATAAGATTCAGGATATGATCGAGGCTGGAGAAATTGAATTTGATCCTCCAGAGACTCCTAATGTCATCACTGCACCTATGCCTAACCATGACAAGACTGTTAATGTTGTGGATGACAATTCTCACATTTCTAATGTAGCTGACTTAGCATCTCCTCTCCTGACCATCAAGAAGAATTTATTGCAAACTGGTTTATTTCCAGGTTGTGCTGAAAATTGTGATCTCCGTATACTCCGACCCAATGATTGTTTGAAGTTGAGGAATGGTATTCAACGACTGATGGACGATCGTACAATTCTCTTTGAAAAGATTCCTAAGGTGGAAAGCCCTATTGAAGAAATATCTGTGATCGCTAGGTCCAAAGTTCCAGTGAAGATTACCGCTACTAGAGTGCCTGTGAAGATCACTGCTGAGCCCAAGGTAGCTCCCCTAATCATTATCGCACCTGGCCCAGTACCGTATTCCTCAAGCAAAGCCATTCCGTGGAATTATGGAGGTGATATTTACATCCATGGCGTAAAGCAAGATGATAATCCTGCTAATCCTAATGACGTTGACATTGTTGGGACTAGTAGAATTACTCGAAGTGGAAGGATCTTTTCTCCAAAAATCTCACCTCCTGTCCCTGAACCTCAAGGAAAGGAACCAGTCAACCCTTCTCAGTCAGAGACACCGGTCGAAGTTACTACTGAAGATATTGCCAAACAAGAAATGGAAGAAGTGCTGAAAATCATTCGCAAAAGTGGTTTTGACGTGGTAGAACAGTTGGGGCATACTCCATCTAAAATCTCGATGTTATCCTTGTTGTTATCTTCTGAAATTCATGCCAATGCATTGATAAAATTCTTGAAGACCGCTCATGTACCTCAAGAGACATCCGTCGATCAGTTCGAAAATTATGTTGCTCACTTGGCTGTTGACAATGGCCTAGGCTTTTCCGATGCTGGTCTAACACCAGTAGGAAAGAATCACAATAAAGCTCTGCATATCTCCATTGAGTGTAAGGGGATCACCTTGTCTCATGTGTTGATCGATAATGGCTCTTCTTTGAATGTGTTACCGAAAGTTGTGCTCGATAAACTTGACTGTAAAGGCATTGAACTGAAACCTAGTGACGCTGTGGTGCGTGCTTACGATGGTGCAAAGAGCGTTGTCCACGGTGAAGTGGTCCTCCCTATCAAGATAGGACCTCAAGTCTTCAACACTATCTTTCACGTAATGAACATTCGTCCTGCCTATTCCTGCTTGCTGGGACGCCCTTGGATTCATGGGGCAAGTGTTGTAGCTTCGTCTCTCCATCAAAAGCTGAGGTATCCGATAGAGGGTAAGATCGTCACTGTGTGTGGGGAAGAAGAGTATATTGTCAGTAGTGTGCATACCTTCAGATACGTCGAGATGGATGGTGAATTCTTTGAGACTCTGTCTCAGTCATTTGAAGTAGTTCCTCCGACTAATCCTGTCCTAAGCCAACTTCCTGTGTGCCCAAGGTTATTCGTGCTCCTCCTACTATGATTTCTCTGAAAGATGCTCAAGCCGTGGTTGAAGATGGTGGTCGTACTGGCTGGGGTCAACTGATCAATGTACCGTACAAGTCTGATAGATTTGGCCTGGGATTTAGCTCTGAGAAGGTAGTCAAGGATCAGATTAATGCTATAGAAGATGCTGACAGCGATTGCGACCTGGATAGCTGGATTTTCCCAACAATTGGTGACGGACTCAATAATTGGAAGGCAGAAGACACTATCCCGATTTCCTTTAGTCAGGAGTAATTGTTATTGTCTATTTTAGTGTTGCAATTTTTTTTTAATGTTTACAATTGAACTTCTTAAAGCATTATGTCTATGCCCGGGGCACAATAGCTAATTTGTTAAGGGTTTGTCATTTCATAAGCATATTTACATTCAATAAATCGATGGACTTTTTGCATTCAAAATATTGCGCTCTTTATCTTTCCTGTCACCTTCCAAACAAGCTATGTTTCTTACACACACTCACGTAACAAATTGCAGATCCATATCCACTCTGGATTCTGTTGATAATAATTCTAGTACTGTTCATTATGACTTTGAAAATCCGATCTACCAAGCGAGGATGGAAGTGAGGAAGATTGTGAAGTATCTGGAGAACTTGCCAGACTGTTACTGCAAGAAGAAAGGACTATACAGCCGTACGAGGAGTCAGTTGAAACTATAAATCTGGGTACCGAAGTGGACAAGAAAGAAGTCAAAATAGGAGCAGGCTTGGAAAACAGTGTCAAAGGAAGATTGATTCAGATGTTACATGACTATGTAGAGATTTTTGCTTGGTCTTATGAAGACATGCCAGGACTGGATACTGATAGTAGTGTATCGGCTGCCAATGAAGGAAGATTGTCGTCCTGTTAAGCAGAAGGTTCGTCGCATGCGTCCTGAAATGTCTGAGAAAATCAAAGCCGAGGTTATGAAACAATTTGATGCAGGTTTTCTGGCTGTACTTCTTATCCTCAATGGGTTGCTAAGTGTGGTACCAGTGCCAAAGAAGGATGGTAAGGTGCGAATGTGTGTAGATTACAGAGATTTGAATAAAGTGAGTCCCAAGGATGACTTTCCACTTCCGCACATTGATGTTCTGGTAGATAACACCGCTCAACACAAGGTATTCTCGTTCATGGATGGATTCTCAGGTTATAACCAGATTAAGATGGCGCCTGAGGACATGGAGAAAACTACGTTTGTGACGCAATGGGGCACTTTCTGTTACAAAGTAATGCCATTCGGTTTAAAGAATGTAGGGGCAACGTACCAGCGTGCTATGTTGGTTTTGTTCCATGATGATCCATCATGAAATAGAGGTATATGTGGATGACATGATAGCCAGATCTCATACTGAAGAAGAACATCTCGACCATTTATACAAACTGTTTGAGAGGTTGAAGAAGTACAAGTTGAGATTGAACCCGAACAAATGCACCTTCGGAGTAAGATTCGGTAAACTCTTGGGCTTTATTGTCAGTGGTAAGGGAATTGAGGTTGACCCGGCTAAGGTGAGAGCCGTTCAAGAAATTCCAGTTCCCCGTACAGATAAAGAAGTCAGAGGTTTCTTGGGACGCTTGAATTACATTGCCCGATTTATCTCCCATTTGACTGCTACCTGCAAACCCCTCTTCAAATTACTGAGGAAAATCAAGAGATGATATGGAATGATGAATGTCAAGAAGCTTTTGACAAAATCAAGAAGTATCTCCAAGAACCTCCAATTCTGATACCACCAGTTGAAGGAAGACCTCTAATCATGTATTTGACCGTGTTAGAAAATTCAATGGGGTGCGTGTTGGGGCAACATGACGAGTCTGGTCGAAAAGAGCATGCCATATACTACCTTAGCAAAAAGTTTACCGACTGTGAAACAAGATACTCACTGCTTGAGAAAACTTGCTGTGCTTTGGCTTGGGCTACTCGCCGACTAAGACAGTATATGTTGAATCACACCACTTTATTGATTTCTAAGATGGATATCAAATATATATTGAGAAACCTGCCCTCTCCGGAAGAATAGCAAGATGGCAGATGATTTTAACGGAGTATGATATCCAGTATACTACCCAGAAGGCGATCAAAGGAAGCGTGCTAGCTGATCATTTGGCTCATCAAGCGGTGGATGATTACCAATCTATGAATTTCGAGTTCCCAGATGAGGATGTCATGCTTGTCACTGATTATGAAGAACCTGGACCGGATGAAGGACCTGAACTGGGATCCCGATGGACTATGGTTTTTGATGGATCTTCTAATGCATTGGGCAACGGTGTTGGTGTTGTAATTATTTCTCCCAGGGGTTGCCATATGCCTTTCACTGCTAGACTATGTTTTGATTGTACCAATAATATGGCTGAGTATGAAGCATGTATTTTGGGACTCAGAGCTGCCATAGACCTAAGAATCAAGTTTTGAGTGTGTACGGAGACTCAGCATTAGTAATCAGTCAGATCAAATGAGAATGGGACACTAAACATCCGAATCTCATCCCTTATCGAGAGCGGGTGGTGATGACATTAATCCCATACTTTGAAGAGATTACATTCGAACATATCCCACGTGAAGAGAATCAGTTGGCAGACGCATTAGCTACCATGTCATCTATGTTCAGAGTCAGATGGGGCAATGAAGCTCCCATGATCACCATTGAACGGTTAGATGAACCAGCAGCATTGTTATGAACTTAACGCTGATGAAGTAGAAGCGAAACCTTGGTTCCACGAAGTAAAAAGGTATTTAGAAACTCAGGAATACCTGAAGGGGCATCCATCAATGACAGAAAATTTCTGAGGAAGTTCTCCGCTAAATTCTTTTTGAGTAATGGAGTATTATACAAACGTAATCGTGATTCGACTTTGCTTCGCTGCGTGGATAAAAAGGAAGCAGGAAAGATTATGGAAGACATACATGACGGTATTTTTGGGACTCTCATTCTAGTGGACATACGATGGCCAAGAAGATTCTGAGATCAGGGTATTATTGGTCTACCATGGAAGCTGATTGCCACCATCACTCCAGAAATTGTCACAAGTGCCAGATCTATGCGGACAAAGTACATGTGCCACCTGCTCCATTAAACGTGTTGACAACTCCTTGGCCCTTTGCAATGTGGGGCATTGATATGATTGGAGAGATTAAACCTACTGCTTCTAATGGACACCGTTTCATCCTTGTTGCTATTGATTATTTTACAAAGTGGGTAGAGGCGGCCTCATTTGCTTCTGTCACCAAGAATGTGGTGGCACGGTCATCAAGAATAGTCTTATTTGTCGATATGGCATCCCTGAAAGAATTATCACTGACAATGGTACTAATTTGAACAACAAGATGATTACTGAACTCTGCACGCAGTTCAAAATAAAACACCATAACTCTCTCCGTACCGGCCAAAGATGAACGGCGTCGTGGAGGCTGCTAATAAGAATATTAAGAAGATTATACAAAAGATGACAATAACATACAAAGACTGGCATGAGATGTTACCCTTTGCTCTTCATGGTTATCGCACTTCGGTACGAACTTCGACAGGGGCAACTCCTTTCTCTTTAGTCTACGGCATAAAAGTCGTTTTACCAGTGGAAGTCCAGATTCCCTCTCTAAGAATTATGAAAGAGGCAGGTTTAGATGAGGATGAATGGATTCAGACTCGATTCGATCAGATAAATTGATTGATGAAAAGAGACTTGCGGCTATTTGTCATAGGCATATATATCAGAAGCGCATGACCCACGCATTTAACAAAAAGGTCAAGAGACGGGTGGTATCAAACTGGCGACTTGGTAATAAGCGTATCATTCTACCACAAGGTGATCCCAGAGGCAAATGGACTCCCACATACGAAGGGCCATTTGTAGTTAAGAAGGTATTCTCTGGTGGAGCCATGATACTTGCTACAATGGACGGCGAAGACTTCCCGCATCCTGTGAACGCAGACATAGTAAAAAATACTACGATCATAAAAGAGACCCGCTAGGTCGACGTATCTAGGCAAAAGTAAGGCATCTCGGCGAACCAAAAGGGTTCGGGCAAAAATTAGGGATAAACATATAAAAATGTACACCCGGCAAGTCGAAAACCTGAAAAGGCGGCTTGGGCAAAAAAGGGTATCCTGGTGGACCGAAAACCTGAAAAGGCGGTCCAGGCAAAAATTAGGGATTAAAGCGTATGACTATGTCCCGTTCTCGGTCAGCTTCATCCAAGTCAAAGGGACGAACAAGCCAATCACTTTTATCCGACAACAGGAGATGAGAGGCTTGAAGACATAATGACAGTAGTGGAATTAAAATCAATAGGACTTTTTCTGCATAGCTTTCTCTTCATTTTCTTGGCAATTTCCTCTTACTAGGATTTTGTCTCCTTGTACACAAATTTCATGTTTATAGACCCTCTTTCAAAATCAATACAATTGTATTTCGAAAAATGCTGTTGTTTTACTTCCTCTGTTTTGTTTGCATAAACGTCATTGATTTAATTTGAATTAAATATGCATTTGAATATGATCGATGTTTATCAAAATATATGCACAAAATAGCAATAGCAATTACTAAAAGACTTCAGGATCGAGGAGAGGGTCTAACCATGCGTTCCAAGGAATCCGGTTGCTAATTCTATTCCCCAGCAAAAACCAGTTATTTCCCAGAAGAGGTCGGCATCACTAGACAGATGGTCGTCTCTTCCATCCCAGCCAGGCTCTGTTGGATATTTCCACCATCAGGCAGAAATCAAGTATCCCAGCTAAGAAAGGGTCATCAATACAAGTATCTCCAACCAGAATATTGGGATTTATTTTCCCCTGGAAGAACTTTTCAGACGCATAATTCATTACATCATTTCACAGCATACGCATGCATACATTGTTCGCATTTATTTTAGAAGCATAAGAATATCATGCATCATGACCTGGCATGAAGCTAACTTTATTTTTCAAGTTAATTATCCTCTGGTACGGTCAAAATCAAGATCCATTCGACGGACATCTTTATCGATTCAGATGCATCTTTCAGATGTAATCCATATGATATTCATTCTGATAAGCACTATGATATCCTCCTAATGGTGGCATCTTTAAGCCCATCCCAGACATTTACTGCAAATACGATCAGATACAGCCTAACGTACGGTTCATTCTGATTCAACCCAACATATGATTCCTTAACTACTCCAATACGGTCTAGCGTACGACCCATTTGGATCTCATTCCTCAGATACTACCTAGCATACGGTAATTCCGAGGTGTAGTCTATCGCACGATACTTTTCGTCAGATACAGCCTAATGGACGACTCATTGCGAACTCAGATACGACCTAACGTACGATCCATGACCTTTATTTCTCAGACGCTAATGGACGGCTCATTATGAACTCAGACACGATCTAGCGTACGATCCATTCTGATCTTTCATCCCCAGTGAAGTCACCCGCCTAATGGACAACTCATTCTGTATTCAGATACGATCTAGCGTTTGATCCATTCTGATCTTTATCCCAGCAGGGTATGACCCATTCGGATCCTTATCTCATCAGGTTCAGCGCACCCTAGTATCACTAATATACAGTCTAACGTACGATCAGTATGACACCTATGTCTTCAAATGTGGTCTGATGTACGACGCACTCTGAAGCCCTCATCATCGAACTTCCTGGACGACATCTTTAAGCCCATCTCCATCAAGACTAATTAACAAGTGCAAATTTTTGGGGCATTCTAAGTGTTCAATAATCTCCCACCTCCAGACCACGAATGGCGTACATACCATTCTAACTCTTCGGTTAAGAATATTGAACAGGGGCAGCTGTCATACCCCAAAATTGGCCGTTAATCTTGCAAGACATTTTCAAGGCACTCTCACTCATTTTTCAAGGCATTGATCTTAAAAGAACAAAGGCCCAGCTCACAAGTGGCCAAATCCAGAAAATGACTCAAAATGGCTTGCTCGCTAGGCGAGCAAATCCTTCGCCTAGCGAACCCTTCGCTACGCCACTCGCCTAGCGAAGCTTGCAAATACCAGAAAATTCTGGGCTTCATTCTGAGCCCATCAGGGCACAAAAATTTTATTAAATAACAGAGCTTCATCAGAGAAAAGACAGACAGAGGCAGACGGACAGAAACCCTAGCCAGGAAACCCTAACAGAAGCAACAGCAAACCCGGAGGCTAACCAGAAAGTTCAGAGCAAC